>NC_046302.1:59138231-59150731 GCF_004115265.2 Rhinolophus ferrumequinum
ACACTCTTAGCAACTTTCAAGTATAGGATGCAGTGGTTTTACCTGTAATCACCACGCTGTACACTAGCTCTCCAGAGCTCATTCATATTGTGACTGGAAGTTGGTACCCTGTGACCACATCTCCCCACTTCCTGGTAACACCATTCCACCCTCTGCCTCTGTGAGTTCAGCTGCTTAGATCTCATACTAAGTGAGATCACACAATGTTTGTCTTTCCCTGTCTGATATATTTCACTTAACGTAATGCACTCAAGGTCCATCCACGTTGTTGCAAATGGTAGGATTTTCTTATTTTTCTAAGGCTGAAAATTATTCCATCATATAAATATAAATATATATATAATATATATTCCCATTATATACAAATATATAATATTCCATATATATAATTTTCTTTATCCAGTCATCTGTCAATGGACAGTTAAGCTGTTTGCACGTATCAGCTGTTGTGAATAATATGGGGTACAATGAGCATGGGGTGCAGTGAACACAGGGTACAGACATCAGATATTTATTTTCATTTCCTTCAGACATATACTAAGGAATGGGGTTGCTGGATCATATGGAAAGTCCATTGAAAGTTGCTTTCTTTGTTACCTCAGCCAGGCACCTCCAAGTACCCACTGATTTTACATTACATGTTTCAAAAGGGCATTTAAAAGCACAAAACCACCAAAATTGACACTCATGACAAAATTTCACCCGTGCTTGCCACTTGACAACTCCTGATGTACTTCCCATTTTATCTCCTGGAACCCTTCGGCGAGCCCTCTAGTTGTTTGGGTATCCCCGTTTGACAGGACAGAATACTGAAGCCCAGAAGATAAAATGCCTTTCCAAAGCCACTAAGTTAGAAAATGACACATTCTTTCAGAACGTGGCTCAAGTAGAAAAACAAACAAATGCTGCCAATTTTAAACCCATTGTATCATGGGGATTAACATGAGGAAAAACTATTGTATGTGCACGGGCTCATTTCACGTGCCCCTGTAACTCAGTTGGCGGTGACAATAGACTCTTGATAGTGTGGAGAAAAGTGGAAAATCATTTCTTTGCTTGGAGTTGTTTCACAACAATTAATGAAAATGTCTAGAGCCAGCTGCTTCAACAAGGGGAGGAGGGTGGTCCAACCTGAGAGGGGAGCCGCCCACGTCACACCCCTCCTCGTGCTTGTGTGAAAAGCCCTGTGACCACAGAGAGGACGGTAAGGAAGCTTAGGTGTTCACACTTAGCTCTGCGAGTCCTGCCAGCTTGCTTCCTCTCCTGCACCAGGTGGCACTTGCACCCTCTGTGTTTATTGCAGCATTTTTGCGATACGTTGGTCTGACTCCCTGTTCAATGTAACTTGCCTCTGTAGGTCACATGAGGAGTATTTGGTCCTCGTGACCAGAGTCAACTGAGGACTCTTGTTTGCCTTTGAATGCCTTGCCTACCACACCTGCCAAGTGAATGGATTACATGGGGGGCTCTTCCTGTTCATCTTACCTGGCACCTGCTGTGAATCCTGGGTTCATTGCTAATCAGAGCCCTCCATATAGCAGACCCCATTCTAACTTTGTTTTAAAGAACAGCAACTGCTAACAGCAACACTAGCTATTTATTTGTAAGACACCTTGCGTGTGATGTGAGCTTCAGGTAAGTATCTCGACAGAGTCGAATGTGTGTAGCCAGGTCCTTAAGCGATCGCCGAGGTGGCCCTCAGGGAGGCGATGTTCCTGGAGTGAAGCCCTGTGACATTCTCAGCCTCCAGCTGTGATGAAATGGCATTCGCCACATGGTAAATGCTATTCACCATAGGGTATTTACCAAGGCAGGCCAGTGAGGCCACACTCTGAGAAAGATCTCCAACACTGACAATTGCAACCTAAGAAGGATTTTAACCAACTCAATTAACTGGAAAAATCTACTGATACATGTGTCAGTCTCGTTGGTCTGCTCTAACAAAATACCACAGTCTGGGGGCTTATAAACAACAGACATTTATTTCTCGCAGTTCTGGAGGCTGGATGTTCAACATCAAGGTGCTGGCATGGTCACGCTCTGGTGAGGGCCCTCTTCTTGGCCCATGTTTAGAGGCTTCTCCACTGGCCCTCACAGGTCGGAGGGCTGAGGGAGCTCTGTGGGTCTGCTTTATAAGGCACTAATCCCAGTCAGGAGGGCCCCACCCTCAAGACCTGATCACCTCTCAAAGGCCCCACCTTCTAGTACTGTCACATTGGGGGTCAGGTTTTAACAGGTGGATTTAGGGGGGACTTATATAATCAGACCCAATTTCTTGAGCATTTGGATTAAGAATGCTTCACTGTGTTTTTTTCATTTGCTCATTCATTCATTTATTCATTCATTCAACTCATTTTGTATGAATTCATCTTTTATTCTCTCATTCTGTCGTTTCTATTGCTCTGCTCTAGTTTATTAACCCCTCCATCCTTTTTTTTAATGATGGTGCTTACACGCTGATGAAGCACTCACGTTCTTGCCTAATTTTATAAACTGTTCAGCCGTGCCCTTAGTCACTGTTTTCTTTTCATTATGTATTCTTGTTAACGTCCATATGCATTCAAAGTTACAGATTGCCACCGACACAGTATTACAGTATTAATTAAAGCATATAATTTATGACACTGGAGCTTGAAATTAATAAGTGACAACACAATTACATGGTTTGCCTAATTGTCCTTCAGTGATATAAAGATTGACATTTGAAGCTGCTTAGAAGCTAAAAGCACTCATAATCTCACAATAGCTTTGCAAGTAATCACAAGAGAATCTAAAGAAACCAGCCCCATTTCAAGGGACAGGATACTGGGCAGTTAAGTGGAAGGGCAATTATCTTTCCTCTTTTTATTAACAGTTTGAATCTCTGGTGGAAAAGTTCATTTTAATAATTGAAAAATAGCTTCTATTATATTTAATTTGCATTGTTTGAGACTTTGAATAAATCATAAACACGGCCTCTTGTCCTTTGGGTGTCTTTCATTTTATCTTTGTCACTTTCTTTGTTTTAATTTCCTTGTCCACGTTATTTTTTAGTATCAGATTGGAGAAATTCTAAACATGTTCTGTTTCTGACTGAACATCTTGAAATCCAGCAATTTGACACCGTGTCCACATCCACTCAATGGACAGCCTTACTTTCTAGAATATAAGGCATGACATCAAAATAGGTCACGGCTTACATTCACGCTTGGTTCCAGCCCTATTGCTCTTGAGTGTAGCTTCCTGCTCTACTCAGAGAGGGTTTTCCTGAGGACCACATGTCACTGAGACACTGCAGTGACCCAAATGGCTCCGCAGCAGGCTTTCCAAATAGGCTGATGTGTGCGCAGCCATTAGTGATGCGGCTGAGCCCAGAGCAAAGGGCTGTTTCAAACCTAAATTTGTGATTTTAAACATAGAATTATTTATACAAGTTTGGAATTAAGAAACTAAGTGAGAAAATCCATTTTGTGATACTTAAAAGAGCATATTACGTGATTACGTGGTGGGAAAGCAGTTATTTACAATGTCAATAAATTATCGACAAACCATTTGGATTAATGCTTATTTTATTATCCACATAATAAAATAAATACATTCATATGTGATGTGTGTGTGTGTGTGTGTGTGTGTGTGAGAGAGAGAGAGAGAGAGAGAGAGAGAGAGAGAGAGAGATGGTGTGTGTTTCCTTCCATCTAGCAAAGGCACACCGTGCTGATTCTGAAATTCAGTGGTGTGGCGCTAATTATCGCAAACATCTTCAACTTTTTAGAAGTTTTCCTTAAAAATATTTACATTAAAAAATGGAGACATGAATAAGTTTGCACTGATTGTAGGAATCAGATGGCCTGGGTTTCAATCTGGTTCTTCTGCTTTAGTGTGCTCTCAGACAAGACCAAGATGTCCAACAAAGAATTATCTCGCGGAAGGTTTGCTGCTGGTTGGATTTTTAAGGCTTTCTCTTCTTTTTCTATAAACGTTTATTTATGTATATTTATTCAGTTCTTCCAAATTTGTTTTTCTGCTTTAATGCACAAATGTGATGCATAAAGGATTTTAAAATTAGATAGAATATAAATTTACTTAATATGATCAAATTTTTATTTGTACATCCAGTGTGTAGTCCATTGTACTGAGATCTAGATATCTTAAATCTTCACGACAAACAAAAGCTACTAGAAGTGTCAGAGGAAAGAAGAGGGAACACACACTGTAGAATGTGTTCCTCAGTCTTTTGGGTTGTTTTAACCTATAAGCTCTTAAATAATTGTAGTTCATAAGTTAAAGTTAGATTTACCTTTGTTGAATTACATATCTCATTTTCCAAAAATCAGTTTTGTGTTTTTTTATTCCATTTGAATGAGGAAGGCCAGCAGAGAACGCGTGGCTAGGTGAGGGAGGAATGGAGATGAGTTTTCATTTCTTCTTCAGCAACGGCTGGGAGACTGAGAATGGCACAGAGTCACAGAGGTGACATCACCTCTCACCTCTGGTGGTTAGTGAGCCGCCGCTTCCTAGGGTTTCAAACATCGCAGGAGTGTCAACTGAACAAGATCTGCCTGCCTTTCCTTCAAAGTCTTTCAAAACATCACCATCAATGCTGCTCATTTGCCCATAAAAATTGTGGAAATTGTACTGCTTGGTGAGGACTGGGTTGGTTGAGCCGCAGGGCCTGGGGACATTGGCTTTCCACGCCCACCAAGGAGAAACTCCAACGTTGAACACATGCACACGTGCACAGGTGTGTAAGGACGCTGAAATGGAAGGTTTATTTGCATTAAAGGAAGGAATCATTCTTCTCCCCCCACCGCTTTTCTAAATCATTAAGGAAACTAAGTGACCTTTTCTAGTCTGAACCAAAACACCTCTTTAGTATATGCAACCATATTTCCTCCCTTTCCCCAGCGTCTTTCATGTTCAAACTCATTGTGTTCAACGAGTTGAAAATTTCAAGTCGTAAGCGACTTGGCTTTGCACTTTGGTTTCCTTCCGGCAGCTGAGGAGACACCAGGTCCTAATCAGGCAGCCCCCCAGGTGGCTCTGCTCGTGCTCAGGTCGGGGGAAGGGCTGCACTGTATCCGCGCGTGTGCAGTACGCAGGGACACCGGCCCACGCTGTGCCTTGCTCCACCCCACATCTGTGGGACACGTTCCTGTGCACGGGGCAGGGCTCGGCCAAGTGTATCGCGTCAGTGTGTCCCTGAAGCCGCTGGGACATGTGCCCACATTTGGTGGTTTCTGCCTCAGGTTCGTAGAACTGCTTGAATGCAGTGTAATTCCATTGTCACACTGGTGACACGACCAGCCACTGTCGCTTCCAATGCTGCCTCCATCTCACTCTCCTGCCTCTCTTTCTGGGGCTCCCACGGCATGTTTATAAAAGCTTCTCCCAGGGCCCTGTAAGCCTCGGGCTTTCCCTGGGATGTGGGAAGGGCCGGTGGCCCTACAGGGCTGTCCAGTTCCACCTGGCCAGAGCAGCGTGTCTGTGGGGCCCGGGCCGTCCTGTGTGTGAACGGGGGTGGGAGGAGCTCCACGGGCTCGCCAAGGGCCTCGGTGTCTGCTCGCCAGCACAAGGCTTCCAGCTGTGACTTGTCCCACGTCTCTCCTTCTGTCCTTACCAATAATATTTGGAAGGCACCAGAAAGCATGGCTCTGGGGTGATAATTAGCCCTTCCCGCATCCTCTACTGACAGGTGCTCAGCTTCTGTGATGGTTCTGGTGTCCTCCTGACTCCTCTCCACATTCTTCCCGCTCTGGGTCCCCTTCCTGTTTGTTCAGAAGCAAAGGTGGACAGTGCTGTCCTGCCACAGTTCGCCTGGATGGGGTCTGGGTCAGGAGTTATTCCAAACATCTCGCTTGCTTTTGGGGTCAGAAAGCAGCTGTAAGCCACCCTACGTTTTCTGTTCTTAGCAGGGTGTCTGACTTCACTTACGTTAAGCCTTTGTTAGGAGCTGTACTGAGAAAACAATGGGCGAGGTGCGCCTTTGTGAAAGGCCTGCTCGCATCTCCACAGCAAACCATGTTCACTTACAGGGAAATGATTCTGGACACGACACTGCAAACCTAGGACAGTGAACAACGCACGCGCTTAGACTGCACTTAGACTGAACGACTCAGGAATGAAGAACCCAGCTCTGAGGACTTCGGAACGGAGAAAGGGGTTTTGACCGGCTCACACTGGGCGTGGATGCCCGGCTGCTGACAGGGTACCCGGCGTGCTGAGCACCCACTGTGCGCTGACACGTGCTGGGTCCACGGGCCACTGCTCGGTGGAGAGGCTAATGTTGCGTTGAATGTATCATAGCACATGTCATAACCACCGGGTTGGGGATTAGGTTTGGTTATCTGGGAGTGGCACCCCTTCTGGGACTACAAACAGGACAGAAAGAAAGATGAGGTCCCTGCATCACATAAAATAAAGAAAGACCATTACTCCCTGCGATCTTCTGAAAAATTGGAACAAACGCTGACGACCTTACTTTCCCCAGCATTTTCAGCTCACGCTGTTCCTAGGGAAAAATATTCACCCTGAAATTTGAATTGCTCTGGAGCCTCATGAAATTGAATGAAATTCTACTGAGTACAATAAATGTTCGTACCTCTCCAGCCACACAGGCACGACAAGCAAACGGTTCTCCAGCTGGCACTTGACTGTCAGTGGGGGAGCCGAGAAAGGTAACGGATGCAGAAAACCTCCTCACGGACGGAGACGGGGCCGACCCAGGGAGCACTTTTATCCATTTCAGTGTGTATATGTCTCAGTCCTTCCTGTGGTTCACGTGAAAAGGGAGATCTCACAAAGAGCACTTATTCTGTAAAAAAGATTTCAAATTTGGAGGAACATCAACACAGCAGAACCACATTGGATAGAAATCTTAATGTCCACAGATTGCTCCTTCCTTCCTCCCAACCTCCTTTCTTTTCTTCCTCCCTTCTTTTCTTCCGCCTCTCCTTCCTCATCTCTTCATTCTGCCTCCCCTCCCTCCTTTCCTTCCCTCACCCCACATTCCTCCCTTCCTTCAATCTTTCTTTTTTCTCCCACACAAAGTGCTGAGATCAATACAGCTGTGCTAAGACAAAAACGAAGACAGAAGCCGCTGTAAGCAGACTCACATCGAGGCAGGGACCTGACGAATGACGCGGCTGTCATAACAGCAGGGGTAATTTAACGCTGGCACTTAGCAACATGATCAACAGCTTGTCAGCCGTGGGCAGCAGCACAGGACTGAACTGCCCACAGCACGTCCTGAAATATTCATCTCCTGCTGGGCTCAGGCTGTGCCAGAGGCCGGCCTCAAGAAGGGCTCCAAGAGCACCAAGTTTAGTGTTGTTTTGCTTCGAGCATCTCACTTGTGAAGCAATGTCTCTCCAAGGTTACAACGGAATTCCACTTCAGAAAACACAGTGGAATCCTTTAAATGATTGAGGGATGTTTCCATCCAGGGCCGGCAACTTGGTCCGAAGTTCCTTGCCTCCGTCCCAAAGTTTGCTCCCAGTCATCAAAATTTGCTTTCAAGGCAGTTTGTTAGCATTTTAAATATCGTGTCACAGGTATGAATCAATCCAGCCCCCTCCTCCCTAGTAAAACTGCCGGCCTCTGTACGGATGCACAGACCTCACGTAGCAGAAAACGTCAGACGGCGGACGTGTGTTTATATTTTATCTGTTTGTACTGTACTGTTCACAGCTGAGGGGAACCTATTGCTTTTTATCTCCTGTTGGTCTAAACACAGTCATCACACAGGAAGCCGAACTTTTCCTTTAGACATAATTTGGGGGACAAAGGGAAGGGAGAATGATGGATGGAGAAAAGTGGTTAAAATAAAATAATTTATATTCTGCCCTTTCTCACAAAAGGATTTGAAATGTCTCACAATACGTTTGATAAAAACTGAAATACTAAGTAAACGTTTAAATGAATGGGAGGAAAGAAGAGAATTTCTTTTACCATCTATTTCCATTTCTTACAGAAATTTATCTCATATGATTTACACATTTTTCTTCTTCTACTAAGAGAGTTGAGACAGCGGACGTGAATATGAAGTTAATACAAGGAAACAAGTTGCAGGGATGGGGAGCTCATGCTCTTTGAAGCCTGAGGAGATTAAGGGGTGCAGCCCTGCCTCTGAGGGGGCCCCCTTCGCCTGTGTCTCGGCCAGAGTCCCGAGGGCTCCATCCCAGCTCTGCTTCCTTGCCAGGAGACCTGGACCTTGCTGTGTCTCTGTATTTACTGCAGCTAAGGGACCTTTGGATTCCAGGAATCGGCTGAATTTTACTTTAAGGCAGATTTATTTAGGGGTCTTTTCAGATGGTTTCAAAATAGCTCCTCTGCCAAAGAGGGTCACCCTCCTGAGCATGTGCCTGCCCTGCCTGGGCCTGGAAGGGTCTGGAAGGAGAGAGATGATACCCTTAGTGACGAGTGATGGTGTGTCTGCTTCTGAGCACAGTGGCGATGCTTTGCTCGTAGGTCCCCCGTCTCCATTCCGCGCGGTTGGCTGAGCCCTTCTCCCACTGTGAGGATGCGCCTGCCCCTGAGCTCAGCCTCCTTAGTGACTGCTGCAGAAGGAGGCCAGGGGTGCTGCTTGGATAAGTACCAGCTGACCTAGGTGGGTGGGATTAGCATTCGTGGACGGCCCTAAGAGGACTCGAAGTGTGAAAATGGTCTTGCGACCACAAGTGTGCAAGGGACAGCCAGGGTTCCAGCCTGAGCCTGTATGCTCGAGTTCCAGGCCGTGACACCCCTCTAGCCACAGGCTGCTGTGGGCGCCAGCCTGCTCCGGGGGCTCCCTGGGTTTCAGGAGTTCTCCACTAATCACCTGGCAGGAGACTCCAGCACTTTCTCTGGGGGCCTGTGATGTGTCTCCAATGTTATTATGTGAAAACAGAGCTCATTTAGCATTGAGGTTACACATGGCAAGAAAACGCTTCATAAGAAGTGCTATAGTACTCTAAGATATTTTGGGGGATGTTGGAGATGGCAGTTTTGGATTTTATCCCCAAGACTTGATGGACCAATCAAATGCCGGAAGCAATGTGTACCGCCGGTACAACAACTGGAGAGAGCTATGTCTATGCGTCCACACCCCTAGATACGCATGTACCCGTGTCAAAGGAGACAAGTCAGGCTCGTAGAAGACAGCGTTCACTTGCACAGATTTTGGATTTTAGCTTTCTCTAAGAGAAGGGATCAGCCTTTGTATATCTAGTTGAGACAGCCTTTGTATATCTCTGTTACTCAGCACGGTGAAATGTTAGATGTGAATCGGGAAAAGCATAGCTCACTTATGAGTGGGTCACTGGCAATCACCCCTAATGGAAGTTTTGGGGGCTTTTGTGGAAGGCACTCGGCTGCGGGGAAATTATGTGGGTAGATGTGGTCCTAAGTATATCCTGACTCTTTGGTGAAGGTCTACGCCTTTTATAGATATGAATGTCTTTTAAAGCGAGAAGCTGATAACACGAATGAAAAATGGGGCTGTTGTAGCAAGTTGTCAAATGATATCACTGCCAGGCAAGATTAGGTTGCCTGGCGAGGAAGCCAGTTCCCAAACCAAGAATTCTGACGGTACTAATTGTCCCTGATCCAGGGACCGGCACAAATAATTCTGACAGAAGACCTATTGTGCAACATTAGATGCTATTTACTGATAAATGGGGGGCACTTCATTAGCTAATGTTGAAAAATCATGGTAGACATAACAGGATTATTAGGGCTTGTATAGAAACCCTATGCTATAATGAGTTATTACTTTAAAATAATAGCAGCAATATGTTACAATTAAGTACTCTGGAAAGGAGCTTTCCACAAGAAAGGTGTCAGCATTTGAGTGATCTCCCGAACCACTGCTCTTTACAAATGAATTCTACTGGCTGCCATCCATCAAAACTCTACTTTCATTAACTAATTGAAGAAAACAGTGAAGTTGCCGGCCAGCGTTCCTCTGTTACACCGAGTTAGGAACCAGGAGAGCCTTCACAGAGGGCCGTCTTTCCTTTCTTTTCTTCATTTGTTCAGCTGTGCCTCTGCAGGGACAGCTGTGCTGGCTGGGTCTCATCTGTCCTGGTGTTTCAGCCCCCATTGGTGAGCAGGGGGCAAGGCTGGGGAACCTCACGACCCTCTCTGCTGGCCACGCAGGGTTCTCTTCATAAGAGCCTGACTTAGTAATGTGCAGCTGGAGCTACTGTCACAAGACCTTAGTTTCTGTGCATCAGTTGACTCTCATTTTTGTTTTAGTGTGGGTTGTTCCTCTTAGAAATGTGAAAACAAAGAGAGAGAATAGCACAGGACTGGTGGAAAATAAGGGACAAGATTTAGAATGCCATTTCTGTCAGTGAAGACTCACAGTGAGGCATCAAAATTCTGCATGTCAGGTGACTCACACCCATGCCTTCAATACTTTGGCTGCAAATGGGGCTCGAAGAAATTGATGCACACCCTGCTTTCCAGAGAATAAACACCTCACACAGCACTGCCTGTGTGCACCTACTAGGGGCCTGGCCCAACTCTGCCAGCTCATGGCACTTCCGGCCACTCTCTTTGGTAGAGGTGACGTACATTGCAGTCAGAGAAGGACCTCAAGATTCAGGGAGGTGGCAGGTTGCTCAAGGTCGTGCAGCTCACGTCAGGCAGGAGCATCTGGACCAACCTGGCTGGAAGCCCGTGGTTTTTGCTACCTGGCGCTGTGCTTCCCCACAAGGTAGGAGCTGACAAGCCTGTGCTTTGCTGTCAGGAATTCAATTTTGAACCTGGAGCAAAAGCATCTGAATTCACTGCGGAAGTACTGAGGCTCCTCCCGTCTGCATGAAGCTGCAGATATCGTGGGTACGTCTGTGGGTCCTCAGAGGACCCCAGGAAGGACAGCCATGGTTTCTGTAGATGACGACTTTCCAGGGACTCCTGCTGAGGTGACTTTACAAGGACAGCATACGTGTCCGGGCTGGCAGGATCGGAGTCTGCGTGTTGACGTCACCTTGGTTTCATTTCCAGCATCTGCATCTCAAAACGTTCAGCAACAGGAAACTTTATGACTTATTAGCGAAAGCCATCGAATTCTCTTGGTGACGAGATGCAGTGCAAACTCATCGTCTTTTGATGCACATAGAGTTGTTTTATATTTTAACTTGTTTTGAAATTAACTCTTGCCTGGAATTAAACACAAGAGATTCAGTCATTTATTAGTAGGCCCTGCAGAACACAAGTGAGTTGAGTCCTCTTCACAGATGTTAATAATGTGGTTATGAAAGAAATAACAATCACAGGACAAGAGTTGGAAGAGTAGCACGACGTACAGATTTCTCACACATCACAGCCTTGCTAATTCGCCTTCATCTGGAATTAGTATACACCACTCAATGCAGACAGTCTACTAACTGTCCAAAATAAAATTGGTAAGTAGGAACCGTATATTTTCCTCTGTAAGCACGGGCCCTCTAATGAGGCATATTAAACTTCCCTGCCCATTTATCGGCTATGAGAGCTTCACCCTGTCTCTTGATAAGTATTCCCTGTGCAACGTGCCAAAGGTTGTATTGAATGTTGGCTAATTTAGGATAATAATTAAAAACATACATTGCTTCCCAAGCACAATTACTCAAAGTTAAAATGATTTTTATTTAAGCCTCGCCTAAAGAGCGGTGATAGGTGCTTCGAGGAGGTAGGACCTTCCTCTGTTCACTAGAATTCTGTCCTGCCTTGGGGTCGAATCCTCTTTCAGGCAGGAGGAAACAGAGTTGTAACGTGAAGGACTGAAGCTGACTTGCCTGTTAGAGGACACTGGGTAGCATCACTGTCAGGACTGCCAGTGAGAGCCCACGTGTCTGAGTGTGACGTAACGTGTGGATGTCACCCAGGGCAGTCCCCTCAGGAACCTCTCAGAAGGACTTCCTGCTAGGAAGGTGCCTCCATTCACGCGAGGGTTCCACCTTTGAGAGACCCAGACTGTGGCAAAGCTGTGCACTGTTATTTCCTACTAAGATTTTTTTTGGGAAAAAAGTTAAGTGAATTTAATGTTATTAAAAATGAGTGAATTTAAAGCCCAATTTGAAGACATTTCACTGAGCTTAATAGATATATAAATTATTAGAAAAGTTGGTTTTCCTTTCTTGGACTGGGGATGGGAGAAAAAAGTAGCAAGAGAGAAAAATGGAATGAGAGCGGGTAAACAGGAAGGGGAGAGAGAAAATCAGTTAGCTTTGTTGTAGTTATGAAACCCTGGCACGTTTTTAGTGGGAATGCAAATGGTGCAGCTACTATGAAGATTCCTCAGAATATTAAAAATAGAACTCCTATATGATCCAGCAATTCCACTTCTGGGTATTTAACCAAAAAAATCGAAATCAAGATCTCAAAGAGATGTCTGTTCCAGCGTTCACTGAAGCATTATTCACAGTAGCCAAGACATAGAAAATCCTGCATGTCCACAGACAGATGAATGGATAAGAAAACATGGTGTTTACATACACTAGAACCTTAAAAAAAGAAGGAAATTCTGCCATATCTGACAACATGGATAAACCCAGAGG
>NC_046302.1:59153231-59193231 GCF_004115265.2 Rhinolophus ferrumequinum
TGAGTTTTACTGAAGTCCCCAGAATGAGGAGCTCAGGAGGCCTTGCTAAGTTGGGGCAGGAGGTGAAATGCGTCTGGCGGTGGTGGGAGGTGGAAGGCGGCTCCGTGCTTTGGGGAAGGGCTGGAGGAGAGCTGTCCATGGTGCTGGGCAGCCGCAGTCAGAAGTGGGAGCAGGAGAGTGGCGGGCGGCGGGGGCAAGTACACCATTCGCCATCCCTCAGGGTCCCTGGCCAAGCAAACCTAGAGAACTGTGGGTGGGCTGTCAAGTGTGAGGCCTCTGGCAAGAGCTGACATCCCAGCTACACCCGAAAGATGAGCAAAATTATGAGGATTTAATGAAAAGTTGGGTCCAAACCCCTCAGCCTGACCCCCAGTAGGTGCAAGGAACCCTTCTGTGGACCTGAGCAAATCGCTTCTGCTTTCTGAAGGTCTGTGCTGAAGGCCTCACCTGACTATTCTGCCATCGCTCCCTTCACCTGCAGCGACGTATTGAATGTGCCGTGGCCTTTAGAACGGCCCTGGCTTAAAAAAAATCATATTCTTTTCATTCTGAGCTATGGTCAACATAGAGCATTCGGAGAGCATAAAATAAAGAATAAATTGAACTCACTTATGCTATAGATATAATTTTCTTTATGTTGTGCTTTTGAGACTCTCAGTTTCTGTGTTGGCATAAAAAAACAAAATATCATCCTTGTTCAGAATTTTGAATGAACATGTTTTCTCTGGGATACGTGACAGGAAGGTCGATTTCAGTGCTGGAGCATGCGGTAGTTTCATGTTTCTTGAGATTGCCCAACTTATTTCCAGAGTGACTCTACCATTTTGTGATCCATCCTTGCCAGATTTTGGTGTTGTCAACTTCTTGTATTTTAGTCACTCTGAGAGATGTGTAGTGATACCTCACGTGGTTTTAATTTGCATTTCTCTAATGAATAATGATGTTGAACATGGTTTCATGTACTTACTGATGTCTGTATATCCTCTTTGGTGAAATGGCTTTTTATGTCTTGTGTCCATTTTCTAGTTGGATTGTTTGTGTTTTCAGTGATGAGCACTGAGAGTTCTACAGATATTGTAGAAACAGTTCCGTCAAACATGCGCCTTGCAAACATTCATCCTCTTATCAGGCACTTTACACAGCAAAGTGTTTGATTTTGATGAGTTTCACTTAATTCACCAAAGCTTTTTTGAATTAAGCTTTGGATGTCGAGTCAGATAACTAATCCCAGGTCCTGAAGATTTTCTTCATGTTTTTGTAACTGTTTTGTATTTTTATATTTTACTTTTAAACTCATGATCTACTTTGAGTTAATTTCTATATAAAGTGCAAGGATTAGTTGAGGGGTAGGTTTTTGCTTTGTTTTATTTTATTTGTTTGCTTGTGGTTTTATGGTTTTGAGGATGTTTTGTCGTTGTTTTTCTGTTTTTTGTTTGTTTGTTTGCCTGAGGATGTCCACTCAGCCCCATTTGTTGACAAGGCTATGCTTCCTCCAATGATTTACTTTGCATCTTTGTCAAACTCAGCTGAGCACATTTGTGTGGTTCTCTAGTCTGTTCAATTGCACTATGCACCTATCACTGTGCAAATGTCATGCTATATTAATCACTGTAACACAACAAGCCTCGCTCTCAGGTAGAATGATCTCTCTCACTCTATTCTTAATTTTCGAGATTGTTTCAGCTATTGTACACCTGTGCTTTTCTGTGGGAATTTTAGAATAAGCTTGTCTATGTCTATAAAACACCTGCTGGGATTTTGATAGGAATTGCACTGAACCTATAGATCAGTTTGAGTCTCCCAACCCGTGAACCCACTATGTCTCTCCATTTATTTAGATCTTCGATTTATTCTATTAGCATTGGATCATGTTCAGCACCCAGACCCTGTACAGCTTTTATACCTGAGCGTTTCGTTTTCTTTGTTGTGCAAGGTGATTGCTTTTAGTAATCGTTACCACACAGTCACTGTTAGTGCATGGAAATGTGACTGATTTGTGCGTGCTGGCCTTGTGACCGTAACATGGCTGAAACCACATGACTTCTGGGAGATTTTGGGGGATTCCCTGGGATTACTTATTATGTGCATCCATGTCTCAGGTCATGAAGTTTTCCCGTTGAACTGATCTTTGTATCCTTGTGTCATGTTCCTCTTGGTTTCTAGAAATGCTCTTTGTTCTAAAGTTGTCTTTATGTTACATTAATATTGACACGTCTTGTGTGTGTGTGTGTGTGTGTGTGTACGCGTGTGTGGTATATCGTGTGTGTATGTGCATACAGTATATCTGTTTCTATTGTTTTACTCTCACATTATCTTTATCATTAAATTTCACATGTTTCTTCTGAGAGCATATTGTTGTGTTGTTTTTTACTTTTTTAATTGACTTTTAATGCTCGCTGACCATTGCCGCCTTTTAATTGGCATTATTTACCTGATTTACACATAAGGTGATTATTAATTTGCTAAGCCTTCAGTCCACCACTTGATGTTTGTGTCTTCCCTTTCTTGTCCCTCTGTCTCTCTGATTGTCTCCTGTGTGTTACTTTCACCCTCTTAAGGATTCCAGTTTTATTTATTCATCATGCTTTTAATTGTATTGATTGTATTGCTCTGTATGGTTTTCCTAGTGTTGCTCTGGGTGTTGCATTATGCCTGTTTTATCACTTCAGGTGGGTCGTGGGGAGCTTCCATTCACTTAGGTTCTTCACGGCCCACTTACTAATACTGTGTGGCGTGTCAGATGGAGCTTTCATTTTGTGTCAATCATCCACTCTGCTTTAGAAAATCCATGAAGAGAGGACAGGCTCTTGGACTTACTGATATTTCCATGTCCTGTGGTTCTTTCTTCCGAACATGCCCAGCTTGTCTCTTCTGTCATTTCTTTTCTGTTTTCAGCACTTCCTATAGCCATTCTTTAGTACAGGTGTGCTAGCAACAAGTTCCCTTTGTTTTTCTAACCTGAAAGTGCCTTTATTCTGCCTCTATTCCCGAAGACACTTGTCAGATCCAGAATTCACAGTTGACGACTCTGTTGTGTCAGGTCTTGGAAACTGTCAACTCCCCTGGGCTCTGTGGTGTCGGAGAAGAAAGCTGTGGACAGTGAGTGTGGGTGTTCCGTGGACAGTGATTGGGTGTTCTGTGGACTTTTTCTGTGGTTCCTTTCAAGATTTTTTTCTTTCTTAATTCTTGGAAGTTTAATGATGATGCATCTTAGTTCAGGTAAACTCTGAGCTTACAGTTTATCCTCTGGGGCGGGGGGGTTCTCTCATCTTGCTGAATCTGTAGGTTTACATCTTTTGCCAGATTTGAGAATCTTTTCTGTTATGATTTCTTTTAGCCTCATCTTGGTTTCTCCTTCTATGAGTCAGGACGTGAATGTTGGATCTTTGGTTATCATCCAACAGGTCCCCGAGACTCCATTCCTTTTGGGTTTTTATTCCATTTTCTCTCTGTTGTTCAGATTGTGTAAATCCTATTGCTCTGTCCTCACGTCCACTGATTCTACCCTTCGTCACCTTCACTTTTCTATTGAGCCCATCCAGTGAGGTTTTCACTTTCAGTGATTACATTTTTAGCTGTATAAATTTTCCTTTAGTTTTTCCTTTTTAAAAAAATCGGTTTCTTTGCTGATATTTCTGTTTTCCCATCTGTTTGAAGATAGTTTGTGATTGGTTGCTGAATATTCTTATGACAGGTCCATTGCATCCTTGCCAGGTAATTCTGACCTCTGAGTCACCTAGGCCATGGTAACAGGTGGCTGATGGTCTCTTATTCATGTTGTGATTTTCCTGGTTCTTTCATGACGAGTGACTTTCAGTTGTACCCCGGGCATCTTGTCTGTTGTGTTAGGGGATTCTAAGTCCCAGGTAAGTCGTACTTTAGCAGGCATCTCCAGGCCTAATTTTTTGGTTCCAGTGATTATTTAATCTTCAGAGCTTTTGTGGTGTGCTTTTGGTCTGCTTGGTTAGCTAGTCCTGCTGGGCTCCACCTAAATCCGCCGGCTCCCCCTGAGGAGGCCGAAGAAACTTCCTCTCATCAGTGGGGAAAGGGGTTCTTCAGCCTGTGGATGACGGGGGCCTCCGAGGCTTAGCTGCTAGTGCCAGGTTCCCCTAGCTGGACCCCCCTCGAACGCCAAGCGTCTCTGTGAGGAAGGGGGATCTGGACCTTGTGGGAACTGAGAGGGTTTCCGAGCCCAACTCTTGGGCTGAGGGAGGGGCTGCAAGGAGAGGGATGCAGATGGAAAGGCACGGCCATGACTTCCCTAGAGCTTCCTGAAGGGAGGGCAGTCCTACTGACACCTGGATTTTGGATCGCCGAGCTCCACTTTGGACTTCTGACCTCCAAAACTACGAGGTAATGTATTGACATTGTTTTAAGCCAATAATTTGTGGTAATTTACTGCAGTAGCAATGGAAAGCTGATGGGCACTACTCCACTGGAAGGCTGTAAGACCTTAGGCAAGGGGATGTCGCAAACAGATATGTGCTTGGAGAGCAGGTGAGAGACCACGTGGACGGAGCTAGATGGCTGCTTACACCAGGGCTGTGGCCAACTGTCTGGCGGCGAGCAGGACCAATATTGAGGGAGGGTGGGCTGTGCCGTGCCATGCTGGCACAAGCCTGAGCAAGGAGGTCGTGAGTCCTGGGGGTCTTTGATGAGACTTGACTGGCCAGCTTTGGGACGCTGTGGGAAACATGCACGGGGCGGCCTGGACACACTTGTGTAAATCGATCTGGGGGAAGAGAGAAAGTTCTGGGCTGCAGATATAAGTTCAGAGTCATCAGCATATAAATGATAATTGAATCTTTACCTAGGGATCAAGAAAGAAGGTACTAATAACACAATGAAGTGGAGAAGTAGATAGGAACAGAAGGTAGTGACAGAAGAACAGAAGGTAATGATAAGGAGAAATAATAAGAGGCACCCCATGGGGAAGCGAGGGGAACGTACCAAAAATAAGGGAAGAGAGAGCGGGAAAGCGATGCTGGATGTTGGCACTAAGAGACTTTCCCAGAATTAACTCTCCTCACCGGGGCTCCGCAGGAACGCAGCACGGTTCACACAGCCGCATTGCCTCTCTGCAGGCAGCGTGAGGGTGGGGAGTCCTGGTCTGAGGGGGCAGGGGTGGGGCCGACGGGGGACAGGGGTGTGGTGGGCAGTAGGAGTCTGGCCGCAGGGCTGGTTGGTGAGTGTGGTTCTCTCACGGTGCTTTCACAGGCGTTTATTATAAGATGAAGGACCTTCACATCACCTATTCCCACTTTTATTCAAGCCACCGGTGTGAAGGGAACCAACCAGGGCGCGCCTGACACCGCCTCCCCGCCCTGCTCCCTGTTCTGAGGGGTGTTCACGTGACTGAATACCCCATATTTTATGTGACTCCTGTTTAAATAAGAGGCCTTCACTTGCAAACAATGCCTCAATGGCAAAAGGGTTTCACTTTTGCCAAAGCGAAGTGGGATGATGACGTGATCTCGCCCGCCCGCTAGTCCCAGTGCCCTCGCCATGTGCGGGTGGAGATGAAGACAAATGGGAAAACGCGAAGCTCTTGGAACCACGCAGGACACACTCGGTAACGGTCCCGCGGCACGCTGGAGCTGGCTGCTGCCAGCGCGCCACAGCCAATGGTTACGTTTTCAGGACTTCTGTGAGCCAGTTGACATCGAGTTGGTAGCTTGCAATAGTCCACAGCAGGAAACTGGCAAGCACTGCAAACTGGCTTTTTGTTTTTATTTTTGGAGAAACAGTCGTTAAACACTTACCAGCATAGGATGGAGTCATCTTCAGAATCTTTTGTTTATTCTAAATGTGGAGTCTTTCATTTAATGCCATTCATGTTATCTCATTGCTGTACTGATGACAATTATTTAGGACTTTGTGTCTGTCAGTATATGCCACCAGACCTCACTAGCACCACCAGTTTCTGTCACCCTCAACTTGGATAAGTCCATTCGTTTATGTATAAAATCTCCGCCAACTCACAGACAAAATGTTGAAAGGACAGGGTCTGTGAAGAAGCAGACGCCGCGGAGGGAGGAGCACCATGGGCGCCAGTGGGGAGGACGTGCAGGCCTCGTGCTCACTCAGTGGGCGGGGGGCTGGCTCGACAGAAAGGCTGTGAGGACGCCCAGGACCAAGGGGTCCCTGCAAGGGGATTACCTGGCTCTTTTCTCTGACATCCTGGAGGGCAGGTCATTCCCTCCTCGGGTGCCCTCGCGTGGGGATTCCTTAAACACAGGCGGGACACAGTGGCGGAAGCTTCACGCGTCGACTGCAGCACACGCGCTGCGTGGCCCGAAGTCGCACACATCCCGGTCTCCATAGGTCTTTACTATCAACGCCCCTGCGAAACAAAATTCTGTCACACGTGTAAACAAAAATGTACTCCATGTCCTTATCAAAGTGAGACAGCCCGCATTTTCCTGAGTTACTACCTCAGCTTTAAGATGTTCTCCTGAAAATGTTGTGATTTGACCCCAATATCCTACACGTTATGTATTGAATGGCAAGGTCACCCTTCCAATATAAACTAGTGAAAGAAAGACAGGAGAAAGATGATGAAACAGTAGGACACACACATGCAACAAAGGTAGGGACTTGTCTGTAAGGGAACGTGTCTGCTGGTCTGAGGGGTGATGGGGGACCAGCCGCAGCCATCACAGCACAGAAATCTGAGGGGGTTTTCAGAAAACAAATGGTAAGGATGCAACACATCATTAGGCCACTCACACTCCATCAGCTCACCAATTCAGCGGCCGAACCTCACACCTAATGTGTCACTGAGAGGCCCTTACGTGCAGACCAGAGAGGGAGGAAGTCCAGCAGGGTTTAGGGCATGCCTGCGCGATCCCGACAGCCCAAAAAGTGGACGCTGCGAGCTGAGGGTCCTACTTACAGGTGGGCTTGAAGATGGAGATGAAGGCGGCCCTGGCCACCACTGTGACCAGTGCAGTGCTGATCTCAGGAGGGATGGGCCAGTGGTGCTTGAGGCCATGGAGAGTTCCAGTAAATTCACAGCACAAAGAAGGCCTACGTTGAATCAGCAAGGCATAGCTGGCTTGACCAAAGAGCTGCTGTGGGAGGTGGGCAGGATCTGAGCACAGAGATTCGGGTAGAGGCTGAAAACGGAGGACCGGGGCACAGGAAAGAGGAGAGCCGATGGGTCCCTGAAGCATTGTCCTTCTCTAGAGACACGGTGGCAGCTGGGGACCTGTTGGAAATGCAGCCTTCTCATGTGAGAACCACCAGCATAGGCTATACTTTCCAGATTGACTCCAGGAGGGAGGTGGGGAGATGGGCAGTAACCAAGGGAGGGCGGAACGGTGACTTTCTGTTTCTAAGGCTCTACAAAGCAGAGAGAGAGAAACCTGTCAGAGCCAGGTTCCAGAGGAGGAGAGAGGAGAGGTACCACATGGAGCAGGACAGGGCTCGGCCGGGGGAGACAGAGACACATCTCTTCTTATCTGGCATGTTTCTGAATTCACTGGAGACAAAGCAGACACAGTCATTTTACACGAGATGTTGAATTATTCTTCCCTCCTTTAGACTCAATTGCTGAGTATCTTCTATTTTCAAAGTCATCGGTAAATCTTCTATAGTTGTCTTCAGGTACCTAGATTACAAATATCCTCAATCTCTCATATAACCTTGAATCCAAAATGCCTATTTTCCAGGCAATCACATGTCTTACTTTAATATATTCTGCTGTTTTCTTGTAGTAACTGATTTGGGTGAGCGAGAAACACATTCCCACCTGAGAATCTGAGAATCATGGCTGACAGTTATTTTAATCTCTAGTCAGATGTTTTAAAGGTCTATGCATGTTATTATATTTTTATCAAAACTATTTAAAAATTTTAGGGCATCAATTATAGTTTGTGATTATCAGGCAATGCAAAATTACGGGTAGTGTAAATTTAATACGTCAAAAACAGTAAACTTTGTTGGATACAAGAATGCATAGTGAATTTCTTTAAAGGCTTAACATTTTTATCTGGAGTTGGATACATCCCTTAAAAATACTATTATTACTGAAACAGTGGTGTTAAAGAAATTAACTTGTTGTGTTATTCACTGCAATTACTTTAATAGGCGACTACTTGAATAATGTCAAACCAGCCACTTTTCTGATCCAAGCTTGCAACCGAAGTCACTGATGAACCTCTATAATTTAAGAGGGGTGAGTTTATTTAAAAGTGGTCTCTCTCCTAGGTATCTATCCGGAGAAATCCCAAACTCTAATTCAAAAAAAATGTATGCACTCCTATGTTTATTGCAGCACTATACACAATAGCCAAGACATGGAAACAACCGAAATGCCCATCGGTAGACGACTGGATTAAGACACTGTGGTGCATTTATACAATGGAGTATTACGCAGCCATAAAGAAGAATGAAATCTTACCATTTGCAACAATATGGATGTACCTAGAGAATATTATGCTAAGTGAAATAAGTCAGACAGAGAAAGACAAATACCACACGATCTCACGTATATGTGGAACCTAAAGAAAAGAATAAATGAACGAGCTAATCAGAAACAGTCTCAGAGACATAGAGGAAAAACTGAGGGTTGCTAGATGGGAGGGGGGGTGGGGATAAGGCGGAAGGTGAGGGGATTAGAAAGCACAGTCAGTAAGCACAAGATGGCCATGGGGTCACGAAAGTTAATTTGGGGAATGTAATCAATAATGTTGTAAAGATTTTGTAGGGTATCCGATGGACACTTGTCTCGTTAGGGAGACCACCTCAGGGAAGATGTAGATGCCTGATCACTGCACTGTACACCTGAAGCTGAAGCTGAACAATAATGAATGTCAACTATAATTTTATATATATATATATATATATTTACAAGAAGCGGAGTACAGCATTAGGAATAGAGACAGTGGAAATGTAATGGCTGTGTGTGATGTCAGAGGGGTAGTAGATTGGGGGAGGGGAGGGAGTTATCACCTTGTGAGGGATATAAATGATAAATGTCTAACTATTATATTGTTTTGTACACCTGAAACTAATTTAAAAAAAAGTGGTCTCCACACAAATGAATAGTTGACTCACTGCCCTGAGCTACTGAGACTAGTGGCGGGGGCATGAAGAAAGAACTGTTTATACAATTCTGTTAGAAGGAACCATACGTTTTAGAAAGTGGATCAACATTAAATCCTGAAGGAGGACATTGTTTTTGACTTTTTTCTTCACACTTATAAAGTGGATTTCTTTCTAAAAATCTATTTTGAGGATGTAGCAGTCCCATTCTGTGCCTCTTTTTAAGGACCAGGCATGATATAAGTGTATACTCCTTTTCTTTATGATCTGTAAAAAGCACTTGGGTTTCTACTGTGATGGAACAAATGAGGCATTCCAAAATCCCCCATCCCCAAGCCTGATGAAAATGACAATTACTGTCAGGAACCACAGAGAAATGACGAGTGTGGCCTGGGCAGTTCTGTTTCCCGGCAGCCTGTCCCCTAAGTTTCACTTCTCTACAAGGAGTAGCGTGCGAAGCCACATAAGACCCAAGAATAAGTCATAAGAACTGGATGTCAGAACTAGTGTGACAGATTAAAAAAAAAAGTGTAATTGATTGAAAAATACATTTTCTCCTAACATAAGCCGAACACGTTTTCAAAATCAAGGAATTTCACCAATGGCAATGCGATGAACTTGATTCTTGTAAAACAGTTGGATGTCACTCCGTAAGTGACTTAATCGAGGGTGGTCTCAGGATCACGGTTCAGGATGTGATATCTGATTGCACAGACTCTTCCACACAGAGCAGAGCTCTGTTCACCACCCAGCCCTCCAGGATCCATACACCTCTCCCGACCCACCAACCCCTCCATCTTCAGTCATCCTCCATCCGTCTATCTGCCATCGCTCCTCCCACCCCTCCAGCTCTCCACCCTTCCACCAAACTTCACCCACTGTGCTGAACTCTCATTGCCTCTCCACCCCTCCACAACCCACTCACTCATATTTGAGTGTCTGCTAAGTGCTAAGCACAGTTTTAGGTGATGAGAATGCTTTAAGGAGATTACAGTTCTGTGGGGGAACACGTAAGTTCACAGCACATTCAAATACACTATGTTTAGCATATGGACATCCCGGATCATTAAAGGGGTGAGAACAGAGGGTTTCCCTGACAAGGAAAAGGATAAATAACAGGAAGTGCAAGGAGATGAGAGTCACGGTGCAGGCAAGGAGCATTTAGGATCTTGATACGGCTGAAATACTGCATTTGGAAAGAGGTGCAATGAGAAATAACTCTGAAAGGCACGCAGGAGACAGATTAAAATACACCTTACAAAAAAATCCAGATTCTGAAATTAGAGAATGAGGGTGATGGTGTTTAATTAGAGTCTGCCCCCCAAAATGACATGATTTCACTTATATTTTACTAGCTTCACTTTTTCTATGTTGTGGAGATCCCATGGGGGGAACAAGAAGAATAATTCTATCCTGTGGCAACAACAAATTTATCACAAACATTGTCATCATCAAGGGAGGTGCTAAGGGAAAGCATGAGAAACTGATACCCACTAACCTCTGTTCCCCCCAAAATATTTCCTAAGAAGTAAACATCTCATTGATAATGGCCCCATAATTTACTTTTTTTTTTCTTTTTGCTTGTTTAAAGAATGCCAGTTTCCACTGGAACCATGAAGAAATCCCAAGATATGTATGTCTGGGGTTTATCTAAGACCCAAGTAAAAGTTACAGATTAGAAATGCTTCTCAGTATAGAAATTGAAATGTTTAGGGGAAAAAATGACCTCCCTCTTTATCTTCTTCCCCTCTTTTATTTCAAAGAACAAACAAATAAAAGCATCCACTGAACACATTTAAAAAAAAATCGTCAAAGATTATTTTTATTGAAAAGAATTTGAACTCAAGGCTAGAATTCTTTCCAATTTTTTTTTCTGTTTTCCAAAACAGCTTTCCAGTTCTTTTGATAATGCTATTATGATAATCTATTAAAATAGAAGGAGAATAAACAGCAGCTGGCTGCCTCTTGTCACCTGTGGCAAGTGTGCTCTCTCCATTGAACTGTCATTTGAAATACTAGATCTTTCCACAGACAAACTTTCACAGCATCTTTCAAAGAACTGAGACAACCAATAGACACAGAAAGATAGCACGGGGGACGTTCACACAGCCTCGGTTTCACATGATGGTACAGTTCCCAACAAAATCTAAAAGCTCCTTGGCCAGCGCCCCTGCCTGGGGCCTCCCCACATCACCCCTGGTGGAACGGGCTCTTGTCTGGCGTACAAGCCACCCCTCCCAGCGGATGGCACACCTTCACTCAACAGCCCCGCTAGCCGTCAAGGGCCCGACCGGAAAGAAGCTCTTTATACCCCTTTGAAATCCTCCCCATTGAAGCATAAGTCCATTTCCTCTTTTCCTATCCTCTGTGCCGAGGGGACAGCTGGCCACCATCCTGTACATAATAACCCTTCACCACCCTGAAGATGGTTATTAGGTCTGCTTCTCTGCTCCAGGCTAAATAATCACAGATCCTTTAATCTCCCTTCATAGGTGTTATTTTCCGAGTCTTTAATCGTTTCTGCTGCTCTCTACTGAATCCCTTCAGCGTCTTAAGTCCCGGTGTGTCGCCTCTCCAGAGGGGTGGCACGAACAGTTTGAATAGCTCGGCAGCCTGAGGCACAGCAGTGTCGCCGATGGAGGGCAATTATGCCCCTGATGACACAGCCGAATTAGTTTAAAAGCCTCTCTACATTCGCTGGAACACGTCCTACAAAACAGTTGTCTCCTCCCCCGACAACAAATAAAATAACGACAGTGATGATGATAATACTGAAACCAAGCTGATGAAGCAAAAGAAAGCGCTGAGACAAATGTCACTTTTTAAAGCTATGAGCACGGTCGTCGGGAGATTGTAAGTGGTTACCATTTGGCTTGTGTGGCATGTCCCACTTGTTTGCTTATAATTATCAAGTTCCCTGTCAAATTTTTAAAAATCCCCAAACTTTTTTGTTGCATCTTTACAGCTTATGGTCTGGGTCATTTTCTGACAAATTTCAGGGCCATCATTTTAAGTTCCTAAAACAGGGCCTTGCAATCTGAGATGCTGGTAAGAACCACCTGGCCATCACCTGGCTGGCAGGTAAGAACCACCTGGAGGTCACATGGCTGGCAGGTAAGAATCACCTGGGGGTACCTGGCTGAATAGTGTGGGTGGTGGCCTGGGCTTCAGTATGTTTGCAGAGCGCCCCACGTGAAAACAGTAAGCATGGAAGATGAGAACCAGTGTGTAACTTCTCCCGCCCTGCTCCGCACAGAAGTAGGGAAGCCGACACTCCCCTTTGTGGAATCACTG
This sequence comes from Rhinolophus ferrumequinum, assembly GCF_004115265.2. Lineage (NCBI taxonomy): Eukaryota > Metazoa > Chordata > Mammalia > Chiroptera > Rhinolophidae > Rhinolophus > Rhinolophus ferrumequinum. The sequence continues at coordinate 59,165,574 of NC_046302.1, forward strand.
CCTCCTCTGACCATTTAGTTAAATTTCACGGTCATGATTAAATCTGTTCCCGTTCTCTACGGTGTTATCTGCTGCTCCCAGCTTGGCTTCGTTGTACACTTAATGAACATGCTTTCCATCCCATCATTCAGAAAATTGATGAAAGTGCTTAAATAGCACTGAACCCAACACTTTCCTTAGGGAAATGCCACTTGCTATGTTTTCTAATATTGATATTGAACCATTGATGAGTATGGTGTGAGTGCGGCCGCCAAGTGTTATCTTGCTTATGATTTAGGCAATCTTTTTTCTATATGTTGATTAGAATTTCATGTACAATAAACACAGATGTCATGGAAAAGAATGGGACTGGGACTAGAGCTGCATTTTTCCTTGTGGCTTAAGTGGGACATTTCTTATTTATGTGTTAAAATTGTTCCTGTTGATTTTCTTTATGAATAAGTTACTTATAAAAGCAATCAATGTTTCTGAGAAAGGAATAAGCTAATCTAAATAAATCATAATATTTCATTCCCATTATTTTTTAAAATATTTAAAATTTGTTTAAATTTAAAGCATAACTGAACACACAATCATTTCAATTAAATTTCACAATACGTTTTCATACTCAAGAATTTTAAGACAGGTCAGGGTCTTGCCTACGAAAACAGAAATATTTTTAATGAAAATCTACACATGCTTTTAGGTACATTCATCAAACACATTTAGGTACATTCTGTGTGTGCAAAACATCAAAAAGTTGGGTTTGAGCCCGTTTACACCCACATCTACACTCAGCAGATGGCCAACCGCAGACCACGGCCGTCAGCCTAAGAGAGTGTCACCTCAATGGAATCAGAGGGAGGGAACCTTCTAGAAAGTGTGACCCCGACCTTTGGGTTTGAAAGTAGCAACACCATCGGTGCCAGTCGTGCCAGTCACTTTAAATTGTCTCGGACATTTGTAATTGCTACAATCACAGAGCCAGAAGAAAATGTTAACTTCTGATGGGAGATGGTTTTTTTCTTTACTTTTAAAAAATATCCCTAGTTTTTGTCTATGTATTAGTTGGCAAAGTGATACAAATTGGAAGTCTTTTTCTAAAGGAAGAACGGGAGGCATGAAATTTATTTTAACCTGTAACCCTGGGGGTGGGGCTTCTCATGTTCTTCCTTGTTTAGAAATGAAATAACATTGTTTTAAATGTGGCAATTTCCTTTAATTCTCGAAACAAGCAAACTGTAAATTGCAAAATAGAGAGGATAAAGCGTAATTACTGCTTTCATTTATTCATACCATATTAATGTAATATAATTATCCTGTAAGCAGACGGAATCTTATGAATATTTAACAATAACAGCAACAAAGCGGTTATTCTAACGAACACAAAAAAAATTTTAAAAGATGAAATAATTTTTCTGTGCTTTAAAGTGACAAATAGCTGAAGCTTGACAACTGAAGTACTGCACAGTTGAGTTACCTAATTAAAAGAGAGGAAGTGGAAGGTAACAAATGCCTTGTCTCAAAAATAAACAGGGAGAAAATTGTATCCTCCTACACAGTGAGACCCAGGAACCCTGGGCAAGAGTTAAAATGACCCAGCAAATCTCCGCAGAGAAAGGTGGGGAGAGAAGTGGATTTGAAGGTTGACCAGATGCAGCCTTCTCCAGGCGCTAAAGTTGTAATTGGCAGTAGAGAGATAGTCTTCATCAGATAGTTGGGGGTGTGCAATGCCCAGGAGGCAAAGCAGATAGGCAGGAGGCAATCCGATCCATGAGGGACCAGCTTCCTATGCATGGAGAGCTCCAGGTGCCCCATGAGGGTGCAGGCAAGAAGAGCAGCCCTGCTCCCAGGTATGGAGATCTGCAGGTGAGCCCAGCTCCCGAGCAGGGAGCACAGTGGAGATACGCAGTGTGGGGACAGTAAGGCCAGTCCTGCCACACCAAGTGGGCACATCCTGGTCTGGGAAGCCAGTTCTCAGAAAACCACGGGGACTTCCAGAGCTCCACCAGAGTCCAGGATTTCGGGTTCTGATTATGTTGGGTCCCATTGGACCTGGGCCATGCACGCACCAGCTTACAAGACTGACGTCCTCTGTACACTTCCCACCTCAAATCAAAGTGAGATTGAAATATGAACAGCAAAGAAAGGACATCTGGGGCTAAAATGGAAGACTCCATTACAGTCACATTGTATGGGTCTGACATCTGCGAATCACTTTGAATGGCTTCTTTTACCTAATCCCAAAAGAAACTTATGAAGGTTGTACTACTTTTTACCTTCCTACTACATACAGATGAGGACACAGGATTTCAGAGAGATCAAACTACTTACTCAAGATCACTTTTCCAAGAGCTGGTAAGGGGCATCGCTTCAGTCATTCATTCATTTCCTAAGTATTGTCTGAGCGATCACCATTACAGGGATTGGGGTGAGTGCTGTGCAAACTACATCGAGTTCCATCCTCATGGAACTTACAGTCTAGAAAAGAAGGCAAGCATTAAACTACCAACTACACGAGAATATACAAAGTGGTAAAATATGATGGATGCCACAGAAGAATGAAATAAAAGGCTGAATTTAGGAAGCCTCCTTTTGGAAGTGGCGTGTGGACTGAAAGCATGGACAGGGAATATGGGGGAGGGGCAGAGGGGCACGTTCCTGGGAGAGGAAATAACCTGTGCCAAGGTCCTGGGATGGACCGTCTCCGACTGTCACGAGATAGGCCTGGGAAGCCAGTAGGGCAGTAACAGTCCCAGTGTACGTGACCTTAACACCAGTGCTGACCACACTTCATTCCCGGAAACATTCTGCTTTGGGCACTAAATTACATGGTTTCTGTGGGCTTCTATTTGCAGAGCACAGGGCGGGATGAAAGGTTCCATGTGTCTCATATTTAGATACAATGTATCCAACACAACATCAGATAGATATTCTCTGTCCTCACACTTTGGGAAATAGACTTTTATAAAAACAGTGCAAATATGAAACTGTGATTCTTATAAAACAATGTGAGCACCACATAAGAGATGGCCAGATTCTATGATCATTGGGCCTGCTTAGGTGACTGCAGGTCTTTGGTAGAATAATAAAATAGGGGCACACATAATTCAAAGTCGTTATACGTTCACACCATAAAATTTGTTTTTCTTACCTTTACTTCAGCTAAATCATTAATTATATTGAAATAATCAAAATTTTCACATAATTTAGGCACCAGTGACTATAATGCCAAATGAAATATAGCCTTTTTAAAAAGAAGTGTTCTTAGTTTTTCTTAATTTCACTTTGAGAACCTTTACTTTCCCAAAGCAGTCACAACTGGAACTGTCAATAAAACTCTTCAAGTAATAGTTAGATTCAGAAATTGATTTTCAGGGGAAATCAGTGTATCTGCAGTAGTGGTGATGACCTACCCCTGCCTGTCAAGAAACTGTAAGATCAGAAGAAAAGCAAATGGAATCACATTATATATATAATGTGATTATTATATATATATAGTATAACTGGGGGGGGGGAAGTGTGTTTATATTACCTGTAGTAGACATTATTTAGAAAAAGAGGTCTTTCTTATGCTCCCATAAGCTTTTGCAGAATCAGGAATGCTGAAAAACTGCCCAGAAGTGAGAAAAGGGACTTTTTGGGGTAAAAGTCTTTGCCGCAGATTGAATGAAAACTACCCCAAGAATCTAGAGACAGAAATCACCCAGGAAGGGTCCTGGAAGTTCTGAGCACTGTCGGGAGGGGTGGAAGGACACACAGGTTCCAGTTCACCCCATTGGGAAGACTTCACTTTGGGGAGAGAAGAGGGTGGGAGATAAGGAGACACCTTTTGGAGATTCAGTGGTGAAAGAAATAGAAGCTCAGGCTCAGGAGAACCCTGGCATCCTGTAGGACACAGGGAACCACGGTCAGAGGACAAATCAGCCCGCCTGACCACGCCCATCGTTTGCAGCACCGGCAGGATTGACTCCCTGAGCTGGGATTCTAAGCCACCAGAAATGAAAATCTTGCCACAAATCCATACAAGTAAACAATCATAAACAATCCTCGTCCACGCAAATCTACTACAAGAAGGACACAGAAAATGACCTTAAAACATTTCGGGTGATTAAGATTCCCTCTCCCAATTTCCTCCCTTAAGAAAAAGAAAAAGAAAAAATAACGCAATTACTCCAAACTCAAGTAAATACCCTCAAAAACATGTTGAAATCTTTTTTAAAAAATGAATTAATGCTTCAAACATTAAAAACAAACATGGATAAGTAATAGTGTGAAAGGAAAAATCATTGAACTCAAGAAATAGAAGAAGAATACAAAAGTATCTTAGAAATGAAGACTAAATTCCAAGTAAAGAAAGAATTAAATTAAAATAAACATGTAATAGGGGATACTGAAGAAAGGCACTAAAACAAAAAGGAAAATAAAATGACATAAAAAGTAAAAAAGTATCTGAGAGAAAGCGTTTGAAATAGACATCAGGAACTACTAAAAAGAACGAAACATGGAACAGAATTAACCTAAACAACTCAGGTAGAAGAAGGCTTTCTAAAAATGAACAGAAGGCAGATCTATACCCTGAATGGAGCCACCAGATACCTGGCATAATTGACCCAGAATGGTCTTCTTGGACCTATACCCTGTCAAAAACGATTACATTTTGAAGATAAAAATGTCTCCTGGGCTTCAATGCAGAAAAATCAAGCACCTTCCAAGAGCAAGACAATTAAATTGACATCAGACTTCTCAAAAGCAACATGCAAACAAAATAGTGGTGATAACGATGCAATATTTTCAGGAAAATCAGAGAAAAAGTGAACCAAGGACTTGGTAAACAGCCAACGTATCATTTGACCATAAAAACTATAGGAAAAAAACAGTTTTAAATTTGCAAAATTGGGACTCCTACACACCCATGTCATCTTCAGCAACCTGCTCCAGGATGAGCTCTGTCCACGCAAGAGATGACACCAGAAACCCTCCGCAGAAGTCCATGGAGTTTCTGAACAACGAGGGCTAATCACAGCCGGGGCCGCCCGGATGGAAGAACAACAGGCGAGTGCTGTGTGTCCTAGCACTTTTATTCCAATTGCCTGTTCACGTTGTTTACCCATTTTGCTCTTCATCCTTATTGTAGTGATCTGTCGTAGCCTTAAAGATGTGTAAATAGTCACCTTTTATCTACCAGATTAAAATTTGTACCGATTTCCTTTGTAAATTTAACATTTTATTTATGGTATCCATGACAAGGATTTTAAAGAGACTATAGCTTCTTGGGTGTATCTCACTTGCTTTTATCGTCTCTTCTGCCATGTACATTTAAATTATGTCTCCCTAGTTACCTGCACATCAAATATTTTCTTCTTTTCCCACATAATATTATTTTTTGCCCTCCATTTTTAATAGCAAGGACATTGTTTTAGAGTAGAATGTGAAACAAGAATTTAACTTTACTTTTTTTTTCACAAAGGTAACCAATCCGATCAGAAGGAGCTATTGAACCACCTTCCTTTTCCACTGATTTCCACCATGTTGGCATAAAATGAGACCAAACGTGGGATTATTTATTATCTATTTTATTGATTTGTCCTTTTTTGTTATCTCTAGTACACTGTTTTAAATATTGAAATTTTATATTAGTTTCAGTTTCTTATGAAAATGATAAAATGAATGCATTTGTTGTCAAAGAGAGTAGAAAATACAGAAGCAAATAAAGACAGTAGAGCCACCTATACGCTGGACATCAAGAGATGATATCTGTTACGTCAGTTTGCAGCCTTTCAGGCATTTTCACCTACAGTCTATTTATTTACTTATATGTTCATCTCTTTCTCCCCCCTTTTCCTTCTCACCCCCTTTTCCCACAAGCCCCCCTGGGTCACCCCCGAGGGGGCTTGCAGAAGCCACTGACTCTGCTATTCCTTTTGTTTCACTCACCGACATTCTGTCTGGAATCTTTCTGTTTCATTCTCTTGCTGCTCTCTAGCCAGTGTCCTCTACAGAGGAAATCCTTGGGCTACATTGAGTTTGGTCAGAGTGATGCTGGATCATTTCTTATTTAGGACTTCTCTCCTGTATAAAGTGGTCAACTGTGACGGTGACTCTTCAAAGCCAGAGAAGAACTGAAAAATGGGGCATAGAACTTAACTGTAAATTAATTTTTACAATACAAAGTGTCTTTAGAGACAAAGGCACAAGCCACAGAACATCAGTTGTCGTGTAATGGGGAAGGTACGGTAACTCCTGTAGACACAGCTCTGTGGACTAAAGCATTTTCCTGTCAGGAGGTGCATCGCTCTAGAAAGGTCAGGAAGCTCATTTTCTTCTACTCGTGGGCAATAAAAGGGACAGCACTGCAGCAAACCTGGTAAACTCTCATAGTAACTTTGCATGGATGTATAGCACATAGGGGTTGAAATGCAATCATTTAGTATTTATTGGGGAAAAAGATGGTTCACTTGGTGTGTCAAGGACTGCCTCCAGAGAGAGGCAGCGAGCGCTTATGGAGATGGATCAACTTTTGCAATGAGCCTCCATGGCTGAGGGATTAAGCAGGTTATTCCTACAGCCACCATGTGCACAATCACAGTGAATTTAAAACCATCTCAAAAGGAATCCTACTGGGAGTGTTTAGGTCCACAATTACAGTAAATGAAGATTCAGAATTAGCAAAAGCATTTCACTTAATTAGAAGCATTAAATAAGTACTACCAAATGTACAGTACCATTTCTACGAAAATGAGAAAGATAGCTGACCCTGAAAAACATTGTATTTATTTCCCTTTTTATTTGTTTACTGTTCTTATCTTTAGAAAACTATTAAAACAGCCTCCAACTAGAAGATAAACTGAGAAGAAGATCAGGATAGCAAATACCTTTGTCTTAAAATGTATGTATGTATAGTTGTATATACATGAATATACACATTACAGATATGCATATACAGACATCTATCTATCTATCTATCATCATCTATCACATACATGGAGATTGATACCCTGCTGGAATTAAAGCAAAAGATGATTTTTGCAGAGGATGTTATACATGTTTTTCTATTTCCTCCTTTCGACATGGTTTTCAAATTGTTTCTAACTCTGATGGTTTTCAGTATTAACCAGAATTCCCTGAGTTAGAGTTCAGCAAAGGGCTGGCAGAATCCTCAATCAAATTTCCAGAAAAAAAGACTCAGTGAGAGGCTGGTGAGAGAGTAGAAAGGAGAGAGAGCCAGAGTGAGAAGAGAAATTGAAGAGGGGATCTTTCCAGGATCCCTGTTCCAGCCAGCCAGCTAGCCAGCCAGCGCTCGCTTCAGCACCGCCAGTGAGACAGTGTTAGTGGATTTGCTTCTTGAGCATTTGAGCTGAAATTTCTCACATGCAGGGGACACTTCAGAAACAGCTTCATTTTCAATAGCAAATAGGTGAATGTCTCAGGAACTCTAGCCGTGTTTTGTGGCCTCAGCGAATCTGCTGGAGGAGCCCCAAATTAGGCTCCTCACGGATGTGACTCTTCCACAGCATCAGCAACCCCGAGTGCGATCAAACAAGAAGGGCTGGGCCACGAGTACTTACATGGGTTTGGCCTCTCCTTCTTTTATCTGGATGACTTTCAATTGATCACACATATTTTCAATCTATTCTGAATAGAGACATAGAATGTGACCAAGAAAAAAGAGAAACTGCACACGCATAAGCTTTTTTTAAAAATAAGAATTTCCATTTCCTTATTCAAATACAAGTTACCCGTTTTCCTTACCCTCAAGAATATATAAGACACTGAAGTTTCACTTCATGGCAAAGATTGAAAAGGTGAGGAGGGCCACGGAGCTCATTTGTTCCATAATTCTGGTGACCTTGTTTCTAAAGCAAAAATCAAGACACTTCAACTGAGTCATGGCCTGACAAACTGGGACCAATTACTCTGAGCTGGGTGGCAAACCACGGCCCTTAAGCCAAATCTGGCCGACTGCCTGCATTTGTCAATAAAGCTTTATTGGAACGCAGCCATCTCACTTGTTGGCACAGGGTCTATGGCTGTTTTCACGCTACAACAGCAGAATTGAGTGGTTGTGACAGGGAGCATAGTGCCTATGAAGCCCAAACGATTGGCTACCTGGCCCTCTGCAGAAGAGACTTGCCTCCCCGCTCCGGTTGTGGGTGTGGATGTCAGAGCATCAGGGACCCAGCGATGCCACAAGGCAAAGGACATGGCCCAGAAGTCAACGTCTGATCCTCACGTCTCAACAGCAACACTGAGCCAGCTGCCAGCGACGACACCCTGCATGCAAGCCCAGATATGATGAAGTACTTAACAGACACGCTCACTAGTCCTTCTCACGGCAAACAGAAGTGGGCAGGCCTGTGAGACTGTACTGAAATGTGAAAACCTGTCCCACACAAGGTCCCCAGCCCATCCGTGGGAGGCCAGGGTCTCAGAAGACTCAGGCCACGACCAAGCTGGGTTTCTGTGTGTGTGTGTGTGTGCTTTCACTTTCTTCAAATATAAAAGAAAACAAAACCTCACTCCTCAATAAACGATAGCATCTAAGTTTGATGAGAGGAAAATTAGGGTTTCAATTTTCGTCTTCTTGGAAAATATGCAAACTCCGACAGACTCACCCCGCTATCAAAATATGCAGCAGTGAGCCTATGCAGCTGAGAGGTCCGCTGAATTTTTACTCTTAACTAAGCATGCAAGATGAGTACAAAAATCATTACATTTATGTGTTTTTAATGGCTTGTCTGGGTTGTTTTGTCCATAGCTGGTGACTGAGCTGAGTGCTAGCCAAGTTTTTGAGAATTCACACAGCTCTGTTTCAACATAATAATTTGACGATACCTGGGGCTTCTGCCATCCCCGCAGGTTATATTTTTGAGTCTAACAGCACATCAGCAGAGCAGTCAGCTGGCTGGGTATCTCCTCTGCAACCATTTCCTTGTGCTGGAATGAAGGACCGGTGGAAGGGGGTGGGGACGCAGGCACAATGCTTCATTTTACCCAAAAAGACCACTTTTGATAGGGTCTCTTGGGGGGAGTGAAGCAAATTCTGCTCCTCTCAACCTGGCTGCTTCTTGCAGCTTTCTGATGAAAGCCCTTTGGTGGTGTTGCTCAGGCAAGTGAGGCTTGCAACTGGCTATTAGTGACAAAACAGAGCCAATGGTGTGCTTGCAGAGGCCATCCTTTTGCCACAGAAAACTAAAACGGAATCAGCCTTAGGCTGGCAGAACCAGGAAACTCAAAATACTTTCCATTTATTGGAAAATACACTTCTTGGTCACAAACACCAGTCAACGATCCCGTCTTTCAACAGCTCTCTGGTTGTCATCTATGTTTATGAGCCATGGTGTTTCTGCTCCACACGTTTACAATCTCAGATTCAATTGTTGTGGAAATCTAAAATTACACAAGTCCTCACTTAATCATTTCAAAATATGAGTGGCTTTATTTGTCTTTTAAAGAGCATTAACAAGAAAATACAACAAATTAGGGAAAATAACAGTAAATAAATTTTAAGAATGGTTTTGTGAGTTTAGTACTGAGACAATACAGATTTTCAGTAAGCATACAGACATTTGATTTCTTTAGTAGGCATACATATATTAATATTTGCAATTTCAATGTCTATAATATGAAAAAGAATTTTCAGTTTTTTGGGAAAAGAATGATTATTGTTTTGAATGTGTATGATGTTTTACTAAATACATTTAGCTGTAAAGACTCAGATAAGGAAGGTAAGGGATACATGGTTATTCCCCCTGGGGGTCATGCTCTCTCTAATTTGCATTTCCTTCATCATCTCTAATGAATTGTTCCCTCCCTTCCCGCCTGTCAGGAGAAGAGTCACCCACAGAACACTCCTGAGATTGGAGCTTACCTTCCCCAGCAATCTGGGGTTCCCACCGAGAAGCAAGCAGCACAGAGACACACGCCCCTGTGTTAGATAGTGAGGTCAGGGACCCCTACTTGTGCAAATCCCTTGTAGAAGAGAAAAAGGACATGCATGTACATAGAAGAATACAAGTCAGCTCCTACTGTTGTATATGCAGAGAAAGGCATGTTCTCTCACTAGTACACACAGGCGATATTTCTGACGGAAAACAAGTAAGATATCGCTGACAGCTTGGAAAACAATAGGTGGCTTCTATTTTCTAAAAAGTCATTGATAGAACTGTTATTATGGAATGAGTGAGACAAGTGTTGAGTCCTCCCATTACCATTACAAAAAACTATTGTTACACATAAAAATGTTTTGGTGCATGTTTGAAAATCGCTTCAGTTTTCCCTCAGACTTGATATAGTCCAGTAGAAGGAAAAAGAATAAGCTTTATTTTTAAAAGATATTTACAATAAGCACTAAAGAATAGGGGATTGGTGGTTTCTTTGCCATATGTTTACATTTATGTAAATACTTATGAATATTTATATTCCTTCTTTACATGTGTGGGTATGCTGAGCAATATACCCAAAGTTAGCGCTTAGTCTGTTAAAGATTTTTTGAGAATTTTTTTAAATATTAAAAACTAAAGCACCAGTGTGTTTGAAGCCCCTTCATCAATTTTGGGATGACCCTAAATTAACTTCATGGGTTTAACTTCATCATTCCAATACTTTTTTCTTTTTCTGTCATTTGCAAGGTATAGAATTTTACTTTAGTTTGGATATTTTTAGTGTTTTTGCAAATCGGTTTCAGCCTTATTGTGGCTATGTATTTTAACTGCTGAGGAAAACCTGTAAAATATTATTTGTTAATTTACATGAACAAAAAGTGTTTCCTACGTATACCCCAAACCTGAAAGGAGACTTAAACCGGTAAGAAATAACTTTAAATCATGAAAGTTATATTATCTGATATTTCGTTTTCCAAACATTTTTATAGGTGCTGGCACATTTGGGTGACCGTTTTCAAAAGCAATCTCTGAATGGCTAATCCCCTCACTTTTTTTTTCTTGAAATTGCACCTTCAAGCATTTCACTCTCTATCACTTTCAGATCCAAAAGCATTTGGCTGGTGCTGGGCAGACATCACTCTGAGAGGCGGAGGGGCTGCATTGCTCACACGGAGACCGACCTGTGTGTTTCCTTTTTTTCCTGTTTTCTCCAGCAGGCCAGGGCACTGCATTGGCCACCTTTGTGCCTGGATTCCATGTAAAGCGTGCGGGAAGAGTGTCCGTTCCTTACCTGGTCTCACTTCACGCTGGGACCTGATCCCAGAGACATTCCTGGTCAATCTCCCAGTCACTGGCTGAAGACGGCACTTCTTGCAGAGAACGGCCCTAAGGGGCCCTCATTGAGCCTGCGGGCTGCGTTTCCAAGCCCGGGCAGAAGGCCCCAGGCTGCGGGAGCTGCCCGCGGCCGCTAGATGGCAGTCCACCCCCCACGATGCCGCGGCGACGGCGCCGGCCAGGAAGGGCGCCCAGCGTGCGGCCTGCCGCCGAGCAGCCTCGCGGGGGGCTTCGATGGCCCCCGCGGCGTTCAGTGTCTCAGCTCTTCCCTGGCACGCCTCACGCCCCGGGGATCACATGCAAACACTGGACTTGGTTTTTACTTCCGAATTTTAAATGATTGAAGCCTGCATTTTCGTCACCTAAGGAGAATTAAGATGCGATTCCGTGGGGGGAGGGTAGCTGTTTCAATACTATTGGTGTCGCATGGAGAAGGATCGCGGTGTCACAAGGGGGCCTGCACTGTCTGTGCCGCTTGGGTTGGAAAGAGTTAATGACTTTTACTTGTGTGTTGGAGTGGTACTTGGATTTTTATTGGGAGCCTTTGACTATTGATTCTCTAAATTTATTTCTGAAAAATGCTTGTTTAGGTTAAAAAAATACTTAAAATGATTTGAGAAACTTGTGCTATATTTTGCACTATTTTTCTTTCTCCTGAAGCATAGGCTTAAACAAATGGGTGAAATATATATGCATATATAACTGAAAGATATTTACTTAGTAGCATAATAAAAATCACTAGAAGATTTATTTTAAAAACTCTTTGAAGCGTTTGTATATTCCATTTCATAAAGATGTGCTTAATATATAATTTTTTAACGTCAATGCTATCTTGGAAATCAGCAATCTAAAGGGTTCTCCGTGTTTACATTATTAAGTATTTACCCTTTGATGACTTTTTAAAGAAAATGACTAAAATTTCATCAATACCATTCTTAGGTTGCAAATCTTCAGTGCTCATAATTATATACAAAATGTGCTTACATGCCCTGGACATTCCAATATCATTAAGCAATTTCATGGCTGTTTACAAATTGTGGTAACATAGTAAATAATATACTGTGAAATAATAAAATAATAAATGTAATACTGCATGCAATTTTACTTTATGCAAAATATAAAGCTGCAGTTTACCATGAATCTGATCTAAAAACCTAAAACACTTGTACTATTAATAGAGGCCATTAAACCTTGCACTTGTGTGTGCTTCACGGTGCCCTGGCTTCACAAAGCACGTCTGATGTCCAAAACCATTGATCCAATTGCCACCTGACCAGTTGGCCCTGTGGTAGGTTTTGATGTCAACAACTGAATCGTTGGTGTTCATTCTGCCTCAAGAACCTAAATTGTGCAATGTTTACGTTATCTTCAATTATTTATTTAGAAACGTAAGACTCCCTGGCTGACCTTCTTTTTTAAGGCTCAGGTGGCACCATCATGAGATGAAACGCTGGTCGTGTGGATGATTTTCCCAGCTTCAGATCTTTGCTGTTAGGAGGTTTGTGCCCCAAGTTCCCAAATGAAATCAATCCTTTGGTCCTGTGTCGTGGAGAATAAAACATAAATACCTCTGTGTGCGCGGGCAGGCAGGTGTGCCTACTGCCAAAGCCTGCTCATGTCTTATGAAGCATCTCTTGGAAGTTTCTTAGCCAAAATACACAAGAACACAATTTTCACTTTCATATTTCTTTTAAAAAATATGTTTTTATGCAAACCTTTGTTAGGATGTTCTGAGCAGTGTTTTCCTTAACTTTTGAACACTTCTGATCACAACAATCAAACACATTGCTACTGAGGTTTAAATTATGCAGGCTATTTAGGACTTCTGCAAATAGGATTTTTCTCCAACTTAACGGGTAGTCCTTGACCTTCCCGTGGAAAATATCCCTTTTGGCTTCCGTAACATGTACAAACTACCAACCCAAGTATATGCAGTCCTCTGTCCATGAAAACGTCCCCGGGACGACAGTTTGGAGCTGTAGGTGGGTCAACAACAGGCCCCACCTGTAAGAGGACCCACCTTGTTCCCTGCCACTTGCCCGGTCTCTCCTGACATATCTTCTGAAGTTCGCAGCTGCTGGTGCCTGCCCTGTGCACATGGGGGAGAGCCTGTGTCCCTGTCTGCTTTGAGCAGAACTGGCCGCAGATGCAGACTGAAACGCTCACTGCTTTTAATTCCATCGGTCAGCTGGTCATCTCTCTCAGCTACAGCAGGTGCCTTTCTGTACGACCCACGTCTCCCGTGCTCACAATATTGCTGCCGGGTGTCATGTGTAACGCACGTGTAATTTATGAGGAAGGAAAATAGCTTAACTGTGTGTTAAATATGTGTGTGCGTGCATCATACATACGTGAAATTTGCAAATGTGTGTGTATAATATATAATACATAAAAATCTATCTACATAATACATGTAAGATCCAGTAATGCTTAATGTTCAGTAGACACAGAAATGTTACTTAAGTGATCAATGCTCATAAAATTAGAGCGAGTGCTTATACACACGTGCAGTCACATGCACACCACACACACACGTGCACATACATGCTCACACATGCACACACACTGCCAGCTGACGCTTTCCAAGTGCACCGCTGGACAGCAGTGACCTGGATCGCCCACGTCCCAGCGCCCCTCAGCCAGGCCGTGAAGAGCAGGGAGGCTCCTTCCTCCAGGGTCTCCTTGCTGTTATTCTCCTTGTTGAACAGGGTTCTCAATGACTGCGTTTGCTTCTTAACTGAACTCAAATAGGTGCCATCTATACTTAAAAACAGTAGCCCTCAGTGGGCAAACCTGTCAGTTCTGCTTGGTGTCAGAGAAGTGTCTGTTCCAGACGCACACCTCTTCCCACACACCCCCATGTCACCCTATTCCCTAGAACATAGCCTCTTTCCTGCTGTCACTATGTCACATTGCTTCACAAGGTGTCCCAGGGACGCCATTTCTGCCTTTCTTGGCTCTGTCCTCCAGACCAGCCTCTCCCATTTCTGAGCCGTTTTTGTGAAGCATGGCCGGCTTCAAGTACTGTGGACTTCAAGGACCACGCACAGCTAATTTATTCCACTGCATTTTAAATGCATCTATATATAAACATATACTCACTCATTTCATTAACCTCTATCTGCTTTAATGTGATGCCTTAATGCCGTTCTTTTAATTCCTCGTGATTTGAGAAACCAAGAACTAGGTGATAAAGTTTCGAAGTAATTCTGGGATCTGCAAGGTTCTCTCTCGTGGGCTGTGTAAACCTGGAAGCCCACGGATGGGTGTTAGGAAAACCTAGAGTGTAGGAAGGGCTTCCGAGGGCCCAGCAGACGAGGCTGATCCCCCAGCCTCACCTGAGGAGAGAGGTAACAACAGGTAATGTGAGAATTACATCATCGCTGCCTCTAATGTGCCCTGGTATCACATTCAAGCTCAGGAACCTCAGCCAGGCGCCCATAAAACAATTCTTGCATTTCACATTTTCCTGGTTATGCTGTTTTATTTCACTCTTTTGGAAAAAATATAAACATAATTTACGGAAGTAATAATTCATACATATGTGTTTTTGTTTATATATACTGGGGGGTGCCAAAAAATATGTACAGATGACTTGTATTCATCTTCTGTTATCAGTGTACATTGAGTTTTTCCTTTCTTAATATGGGTATACTTTTTTAGGCACTCTCTGTATAAACATATATAAATAACACACAGACAATATATAAATATAATATACATATAATAATGTATTTATATATTATATATTTTATTATGTATTATTTATAGGCACATTATAAACAGTGTGTCTATGCAAATATAAATAATGTGCACATATATATGACTTGTGTATTGCAATATATGTCATTTTGTTTATAATTAACTTTTACCAGAGTAAAAATAAAGTAAGATGTATAGTGAAAAATCTGATACAATCCTAAAGTTAGAAATTTAAAAATGTATCTGAGGCAAAGGTTGCCTTAGGTTGTTAGGGGTGAGGAAGGAGGGGGGTGAACAGGTGGAGCACAGAGTGAGTTTAGGGCCACGGACGTCCTCTGAGTGCTAGTATGATGATGGATGTGTCACTTTATACATGTGACCAAACCCAGAGTGTCCAGCACTAAGAGGGAACTGTAATGCAAACTGCAGTGTGGGTGACCACGACGTGTCGATGTAGGGCCACTGATCGTAAGAAACGCTCCGTGCTGGTGGGTATGGTGACGGGGGAGGCTGTGCGTGGAAGCGCAGGGCTTTCTGGGAACTTTCTGTGCCTTCCTCCTCATTTTGTTGTAAAGCTAAAATGAAACTCTTGTAAAGAAATGAAAGCTTTTGAAACTTAGTCTAGCTCTCCTTTAATGATACGTTTTCAGAGCTCAGGGAATGGCGTGGAAGTCCACTTGGGATGCATTTGCGTCACAGACTCTACTGCCCTTCCTCGTCCCCGGTGTGACCTCAGGGTCTCTGTGGGCAGAACATGTGGGCGTTCCATCAGTGAAGGCCCCCCAGGTGTGCAGACGGCAGGCCTCCAGAGGGCTAGCCGAGCAATGGTGTGTGTCAGGTGGCTGCCTCTGAGTAGGGGGTGTCCTCCAGAGTGAGACACAGAGGGACAACCAGGAGTTGGAGGGCGAAGGGCCCCCCTTCCAGCAGCTGGACATTCTGTTCAGAGTCCTAGTTGAGTGACAAAGGGGAGAAACAGTCTTCCATCCCTTCTCCCCATGTCTACTCCACTTTATTTCATGTTGTGACTTTACCAACAGGCAACCTGACCAACAGGGCCACCTGAACAATAGGCACCCTGTCCCCTCGAGAGGACTCGTCAGTGTCTCCACCTGTCAAAAGACAAGGTAAAAACACAAGTGAGTGTGAGCATCCCATAAGCGCAAGCCAAGCCCTACACCGTGAACTGTAAGGTCTGAGGGTGAGTATTTCCAGGAGAACTGTTTGCTTTTCTTGTTCTACAGATGACCGAGACTGCAGTTACTCACTGGCTATAGAACCCGTGAGAAGGGGACAGAGCTAACCAAGTACACAGAGCTTGGTGTTTCCTCCAGGGCAGCAGGGTGTGAGGACGCTCCAGGCTAGTAGCATTCCTCCAAGTTTGCTCTTCGGGATGAAACGATGCCACGTTCAGGGTGGCCTCAGAGGGCACATGCTGCCAGGGGATGTAGGACCCAGAACCCCACACCAACTATCATACTCCTTGTAACAACGACGAATGACCCAGTATCTTGTAAAATGAAATTGAAATCTGCAGTGAGGCAGCACTTTTGCTATTAAAATGATTTTTTTCTTTGTGATGGAGTAAAATGATTTTTTTCTTTGTGATGGAGCACTGCCCGTCCAGCCATTTGTGAATTGCAATTAAAATCTGAAGCCGGCAGCACTTTTGCAATTAAAACTGGCATTCTAAAAAAAAAAAATTCTGTGCCAATCTAGATAATTAGATAGGAACTAAAATGCCCATTTATTGCACATATGGACGTGTATGAGGAAATAATTTGAAATTTATTATTCAAGATATTCTGTTTGTAACAAGGAATATGCTAAATGCTACGGCAAAACAAATTGTTTTCATATTCCATACAATTGAACCCACCTAAAAATAATCGGTATTAGGTAGTCACCAGTGATTTTTTTCTTTATTTTTACCACCACCTTTCCCGCCCTTTTTATTCTTTGTTTTAATGGTAAACTGTAATGGTACTAAAGTTGTTAGACTACAAATAAAACATGACCAATATTTATCTTAGGGCACCACTCAGACGGGGGTTTTAATTCACTCATCACATAACCACACTTTCTAAATCAGTTTGTCATAGAATTGTAATTAAATTCCACTATTGAGAATTTTCAAGAAGCATGAGCATTATCTTCAGTACGTCAAGATAGTTAAAAGTCCCATTCTGAGAATGCTTTCCTGGAGAGACTGTGGCATGACAAAGAGGGATGAAAGCCCTCGTGATGGGGATCATCCCGCCCTGGTGACCAGAAGTGTCCAGTGGGCAGGAGACATTGAAGATATTGCTGTTGGCCGCCATCCTTAGATGGTGATGGATCGTGGGCGTTCGTGTCCTCACGAGCATCTTTATAGGGTTCAGAACATTTGGATTCTGATGATGGCGCAAGCCCACCTGAACACAGCTGCACACTTGCTCCGTGTAACACTCCTGTAAAAATCTGAAAAGCTTTGATTTAAACTTTGCACATTTACTAGTCGTTTCTCTTCCTCTGATCCCTCTGCAGGCGAAGTCACACTGCAGGTGACGGCTTTCTGGGTCTGGCACTTGGGAAGGTCGTGGGGAACCCAGCTGTGTAAGCTGTGCTGAGGGAGGACCAAACACCGCCCAGGGTGACCCCACGCTGTCCGCGCTGCTGCCAGAGGCATGGCCGTCCTCCCTGTCTGAGCTGGACGTTCTGTGCTCGTCATCCTCTGTTTTCAGACCCCACATTTGCACATGGTCTTCCACAGTAAGTCACTTATTTTGGCCTCTGGGTCTCCTTTCCTCATTTGTCTGTGAAGGCGTTCTGCCAGGTGTTCCCTAGGCTTTGCTCTGGTTCCACAGCACGTGGCTCTATCTGGGGGTGTTTTGTGGTCTCTTCCTGAGACCAGGAGTAAGTGGGGGCACTTGAGGGAAGCGTGCATTTCTCTCTTTGGTGTATTTGCCAGAGGGGAAAATATTTAAGAATAGGTACTCCCTGTAACCCCACATTACATCCTTAGACCCTGAGTTTACAGAGACTTCTTTCTGGGGAGCAGTTAGGGACAGAAAGGTGGGGCGGGGAGGAATCGGATGAGAAGCGTACAGAGCCAAAGAAGATGCTATGAATGAAACCTAAGCCAACAGGTCGTGGGACACAGTAGTGGCTGTCACCAGCCAATGCACGTGGTGCGCACACGAGGGGACTCCTTGAAATGAATGTTCAGAACTCACAGGTGCAATTCAGGCTGGCTGCACGGTGCGCAGCACACAGGCCTGGAGCTGGCCGCTCAGCGGTGCTGGACAAGGGTGGCGCCACCCGCGTGCAGGAGCCAGCATGCCCCGCGACAGCAGCGACGTGTCCTACAAGCGTTTCTTTACCCTGGTTGTCTTATCTCTCTCTGCATGTGTGGAATTAGAAACGCAAGGCTTAATGGCGAGAACACTGAGTCCCTGGTTTGCTAACTCTGCCCATTGACATTGGAATAGTTTGGTTCCTAACTTTCATTTCATCATTTTCACTTTGTTACTAATGACTTCTCCAGGCGTATATTTGTATCCTAATTTTTTTATTGGGATAAACGCACATGTCCTAGACGTTACCCATTTGAAGTGTCCAGTGCGGTGTTTCTAGTGTGTTCACAGAGTTGTGCACCCATCACTACAATGTAATCCCAGAACATGTCCCTCACCCCCAGACACACGCCGCACCCCTTAGCAGTCGCTCCCCTGCCCGTCCACCCACCCCTGCTTACTCCTAATCTACTTTCTGTATCCACGGATTTGCGTATTCTGGATATTTCACGTAAAAGGAATCCTAAATGACTTTTATTTGTCATTTCTTCTATTGCTCTAGTTTTCCTGAATATCTAGCTTGATTTTGCACACGACTGTTTTTCATAGTTCTTCACTTTCTTCTCTCTGTGGAGCCAGCTTGCTTACTTCCTGTTATCTGGGGTTTCTCTAAGGCTGTTGCTGTCATGAGCTCACCCCATATCAGTGGGGTGCTGGTGTTTCTCTGATAGACTACTCTCTTCTGTTTCCAACACATTCCACTGGAATGTGGGCCTGGCACACTCTGACAAGCAGCTCGTTCTGGGTGTGGGCCGACATGCGGGGCCTTGCCTGGTCGGTGAGGGTTCCAGGGACTCTGAGCCCTCCTTGGGTCAGGCTGACCCTGAGCCTCTGCAGAAAACCATTTGAATTTTCAACGTCCATCCTTCTTGTAAAAGAGACAGCGTACCCCTAAATATATTTCCATCCAAACACCCCCTTTGCACACACATTAAAATTTCAGAGATTGATAGAATATGAAGTGTAGGGGGAGAAATATTTCTTCTCCTAACAGAGGAAAATAATGAAGTTTAAAGTGTAGGCCACTTAGCATTCTTTTAGGGTTTCCTGAGTGGGAATAGTTAGTGATATCTATTTAAATCAAAGGCTTGTTTCTCGTGCTTTCTCTTAAGAAAAATAGAAGAAACGATAAAGGAATATGGGCATAGATAACAAACGCATGATTGTTTAAGCCTCTGAGGCTGACTCTTTCTGGGATGTGGACGTTAGTACATTGTGGATGCTCTATACCCATCAAATTTCTATCAATACTAATTTGCTAATATCAATAATAATCTGTTTCCCAGTGGATCGGTGCTCCCAGGCGGGGCGATGGGCTCTGATAGCTCCCCGAGCTCTTCAGCATCAGTGCCAATAAAACTGACTGCTGCTCTCAAGCTATTGACAGTTATTAAAAATGACCTTGATGTAATTTCATGCCTATCAAAACAAAGAGCATATGCCGAGGATTAGCAGAGCTGCAGCGAGGGGGGGTACTGGCCGCCCAGAGCCCTGGGCAAGGCGCGCTGGCCTCGGCCGGCTGTTGGTTTTCTCAGCCTCTCCTTCCTTCTTTCCCTGGAATACCGTCTGCTCCTGGCTGGAGGCACCTGCTCCCCGAAGGTCTTAATTGGAGCCGTTTGGAGCCCTCATGTGTTTTGCAAAGAGCTGTCACAGTGTATCATCTCAACAGTTAATGTGGTTAAAAATATCATAAGCACTGCTGAGGACCTTGGACATGGAGCACGTCTGGTCAATACGTCCCAATAGATGTGCTCACTCCTGGTGGACAGAGGGCAACAGGTCACACACTCTCCCACTTTTCTACCCCTTTGTAAGGGCAACGATCTGGCCCATTTTAAAAAGCCCACTTTCCTCTCAAGCTGCATCTTAGGACTTTGTGGCAGTTTTAACAGACAATCCTTATGTGCACATTTGAAAAAATAGAGTGTGAATACTAATAGCCAAATAGTTTATTAATAATCGTAACACAGAAATGCATCCTTTCTCTCTATACACGCAGAATAATGGTGTAGAAGCAAGCAGATAATGGAGCCTAAAACAGATCACTTTTTAAGAACACTAACTGCCTTCAGATGGATGTGTTGAGTGACTTCTATGTGGAATCTAAAAAGTACAAGTGAAATCATGCAATATTTGTCTTTCTCTGACTTACTTCACTTGGCATAATACCTGTAGATTCGTCGTCCATGTTGTCTCAAATGGCAGGGTTTCATTCTTTTTTTATTGCTGAGTGATACTCCCCTGTATGTATGTACCATACCTTCTCATCCATCCATCTATCGATGGATGTCTAGGTTGCGTCCGTATCTTGGCGATTGTAAACGGTGCTGCAACGAATAAACAAAACAAAACAAAAAGAGACTCACGGAAACAGAAAAAGAAAGGCGGGCAGGGGGTGGTAGATGAGGGTAAATGGGGTAAAATATATGGTGATGGAAGGAGAGCTGACTCTGGGTGGTGAACACACAATGTGATACACAGATGATGGATACAGAACTGTACACTTGAAGCCTATGTAATTTTACTATTGTCACCCCAACAAATTTTAATTAAAAAAAAAAACTTCCTGCTGTACCCAAAAGAAAACTTTAATAAATAGAAAGTCAAAATACAAAGAAAAACAGAAAAAGAAGAATTTAAAAGTAAAAAACAATTGAAAATGATAGTTTAAATCCCAAATTAGCATTTATATTCATGTTTGGAGTCTTGAATTGGTTCTGTTTTATTTCCAATGTTTTATCTCCAGGACCCACTTTTATTGAAAGAAGACTGGCTTCATGTTCATATGAATTTCTTGATTAATTGGTGGTACTTTGGTCATTGGCTCTCAAAACCTAAGCTTTCACTGAGCCCTGAGAATATAGCTTTCCACATGTAAATCTAGTGATGGAAAATAGCAGGAGTTCTGGTTGTTATAGCATACTTTTAGCAAAAACTGGTTGAGGTTACCAGCAGAGAGAGAGGTTGAATTTAAAATTCTGTTGACATAGTTTTAAAAGGGAACTATACTTTATGGAGGACTGACTTTGTATAAGACACTACTTGGGTGGTACTTTAACAATTGTTTTTTACCTTTGAACAAAGAACACTCACAAATGAGAACGCTAAGGCACAGAGATGTTAAACATAAGAAACCATTCAATGGTAGATTTGGAATTCCAACAGGAATTTCTGAATTAAAACCTTTTTTTCTAGAAAGATCCATAGGAAAGGGAACTCATTATCTCGGTGACATTTAGCTGCACATCTAACCCTCACCAGACATGTTCCCTGTCCTCTGACCAGGTTAACCCAGCTGAGCTGTCCTTAGAGTGTCACTGGCCACTGGCCTACACTGCACCTTTCGTTCAACACCTACTTATTTTGAGCACCTACTGTAGATAACGTTCTAAAACTAAGAATAAAGGCCCTATAAGGGCAGGACCAACTTCTGGCTTGTTCACCCCTGGATCTCCTACCTAAAATGAGCTCACCACAGGTAGGTACTAAATAATAGTCGATCAGTGTCATTTTCATGAAATTTATGAAATTATGTCTTTTCATAAATGAAAGACAATGCTGGGATGTAAACTTTGAATGCCCTTTAGAATACAAATAAAGTAAGTAGCATAGGGTATTTCATTTAGTATTTCTTTAGATATCTCCTTTATTTCAAAGAATTACATTTACTAATATGTAATAGTGATCTCATTTTATATTCCATTTTCAAAATAAATAATTAACATATTTGGCAACAGTTGATTTTTATTGTCTTTTCTCCTTAAGGAGATTTTCTATCATGTATCTGTCTACCTATCTATCTATCATCTATCTATCTATCTAGTCATATATTAAAATGTCAGTTTTGGAATTAGATGGCATATATTAAAAATTCTGATCAGCTTGTCAAACATTGTTCATTAGCAAATAAGAGAAGGATATTTTTGGCATGACAGCAGGATACCTGTTTTCCAAGTTTGTGGTTTAAAGCAAAGGTCTTGGGTGAGAGTGTGTTTCATGATAATGACATGTATGTCAGATCGGTAATAAAAAGTACAGGTTACCAGGCTCATGCTTCATAATCCATTGTGTCACCTGAGTTTGCACCCATCCAATACTTCTGAATGAATATGTCACGAGTGATTGATAATTTGTCCTCATACGACTAATTGTCAAATGCATCTCAACAGAATACTGACCGCTCCCACTGAACCTTGGTGTCATGCCTGCATAACATGAAGGAGAGGGACACATTTGTACCTTGCACTTCAGATAATGGATCCTCCTCCTGGCTCCTGACTGGCAGAGGGCATCTTAGCATTGCGTTTAATCATCTTCAAACACACACACACACACACACACAGAGACACACACACACACGCACGCACAGTTTCACACGTGTGAAAATACCGAACACCCCTGAAAATGGAGCCCATCTTCTGAGAACTGACGAGCTGAAGCTGTATCAGCATCAGCATGAGCCACGCCCGCTTTCACCTCCCTTGGCTCAGAAGTAAACTAGACTCTTACAACCCAGTACACATTTCTAAGGGACAGTGCCTTACAGGAAAATTTGCATGATGTATTTATCATTTTCGTCCCCAATACCCAGAAAAGTATCCGAATGAATAACAAGTATTTCAACAGGACAGGGGGTTGACCTTCGACAGTTTGTCAATTTTAGCTCCTTCCTGAGGGAGAGAAGTGGCCCAGGCTCTCTGGCACGTCACGTAGGTTTCACAGTGTGTGTTTCCGCCTGTGCTCTGTTTTTGGGGAGAGGACACAGAACATCGCTGGCCCTTCTCTCTGAACCGTCGGCCACTCCGCCTTGGCCGTGGCTGCCTGTGGGCACCTGCCAGCTGACTACCCAATGAGCATGCCCTCCTTCTGTGCCCAACACCGATTCCAATGTGGAAGCAACATGCCTGCGATGGCTAATTGTAGGTGTGAACTTGGTTAGGCCGTGGTACTCAGATATTTGGTCAGTTGAAGAAATCACATAAAGTGATTAGGTACATTTTAAAAAGATCCTTATTTGATACTAAAGTTAATTTGTTCTAGAATTTCAAAAGGATAGCTGTTGCATATGGAAGGTAAGAAGGAAGGGAAGAAGGAAACAAACAAACAGAAAAGGATGTTTTAAACAGTAGATTCAATGCAACCAAAAAGTAAATCTATGAACTGGAAGACAGATCAAACAGTAAAATATATAAATTACTCATAATAAGAAACTATTGACAAGGTAAGAGAAAATGAAAGAGAAATTGAGACGGGAAAGATAAAACAGCAAGGTCTAATGTCAATGTCCCAGAAAGTTAGAATAGAGACTGAAAAACAGGCAATAGTAATAATACTTCTAGTGATGACTAAGACCTAGCCTCCATTTTAAAGGTATTATTCTAAGTACTTTATGTGTTTTAACTCATTTTTAATCATACAGTGTTTATAATATTTATAAATTATAATCCTATAATCTTTGTAAAATTATTATCCCTATTTTAAACGTAAGGGGACATGACCAAGGCCAGAATGTTCTTGAACCATAAAAGCAGGCTTACAGTTCTGAACATCTGACTCTAGAACTTGCACTGTCAATCACCCTCTGGACTGTTTAGGTTTAATTATTCAATGCAGAAAGGACTATGAAATGTTCCAAAGTCTTTGCGAAATCTTCTAAAGAGCCTCCAGCTTTCAATACATCTAAAACCGTCCTAAAATTAAATGTTTGTTTAAAATGTACAGTAGGTAAGACAGAAGTCAAGCGTGGAAGCAGGTGAGGCAACGAGGAGTGGATTCACTTGAGGTCTTTGCTTCAGAAAGTGGGGCCACGGGAAACGGGTAAAGATCTGAGAGTCACACAAGTTAAAAGGCAATACTAGAGGGAATAACAAAAGTGGTGTGTGTGTGTGTGTGTGTGTGTGTGTGTGTGCGTGTGAATGAAATAGAATAGGTATTATATGTATTTGAATGCACCATGGAGTTACGTGCAAATTACGTTATGTATATAATACATAAAATATAAATATATAAAACTATAACGCTAAGCATACATTTGTCATCATAAAAATTCAATAGGCCACGTCTACACTAAATACACAAAAATGTGTAGGAACATTATTCAGCAGTATGAAGACATCCACCAGAACTGAAGCAGAAATCTGTGTAGGGGTACCCTACAGGGGCTGGGGGACCCCAGAACGAGGCAGAGCATGCTGCTTTTCACGACAAGCTCTCAGGTAACAGTTGATATGCTTATTTCAGTAATGTGTGGTTTTATTAGGTTGATCCATACAAAGCTGCCATTTGTGTAGATAAAAAAGCACAGTAGAATATTGCCAATTTCAGGTATTTCTACTTAGCTTAATAACGTTTCAGGCAAACCCACAGAGGAAGAGAGCCCATGCCTGGAGTTAACCAGGACCAGACTTTACAAGTGAGGCTGCTCTGATTGAAGACGCATCACGTCACAGAAGCAGAGTTTCCCCAAGGAAAACTGAGTTCTCACTAAAGAACATTCCATGGAGCTGTTTTCTCTAAGTTTTCATAGCTGTCAAACCACATATTTATTGGAGTTCTGTCTTGAATTTCCTTAAGAATTTATCAATTTAAACATACTATTGTATTGTTATAATCTCATACCTAGTTCTAATTCTCGGATAATTAAAAAAAATAATTGAATGGTGATGAACTTTTACAAAGAAAATTCCGTAGTTTTAATATGATTAAAATAACCCTATTCATTTTCTGCAACTCCTGCCACTCAGACTGTGATGTATTTTTATTCAGCTGGGCTCTATAGAATGCATGATTAAATTACTCAGTCATTCCCCAGTCTTGATTCATACGTTATTTGTCACCACATCCTCTGGTCTGCTATGAGTAGCTGCTTGATAAATGGCAGTCGTGTTCATTTAAATTAATTTACTATTCTTAACATTTGCCTCAGAACTTAGTTATTCCATTTCAATTATTTATATTGTCTACTTTCTGCACAGACTACTTTGGGTGTGTTCATTTTTTCCTTCTTTATAGCGAGCTGCCAAATATTGATTTTGTGAAACAAAGGCATACACTTCTTCAAATGATGTAATTAGGAACTTTGATTCTTCCTGGAAATTCTAGGTCAGACCCTGACTTGGGGCGCAGTGCAGGCCGCCACCCCCTGCCGCTCGTCTCGTTTGCTCACCTTCCTCTCATCCCACCACTTTCCTTCTGCGTATCAACACACTACAAGGTGGATGGATCTTGAGATGATTACACTAAGCAACGTAAGTCAGACAGAAGAAGTCAAGAACCATATGACTTCACTGATATGTGGTATATAAAACTGAAAACAACAAAGGAACAAGACAAACAAATGAAGAAACAAAAACTCGTAGACACAGACAACAATTTAGTCGTTACCAGTGGGTGGCAGAGGAGGGATGGTAGATGAGGGTAAACGGGGATCAACTCTATGGTGATGGAAGGAGAACTGACTCTGGGTGGTGATTACACGATGTGATATATAGACGATGTATTACAGAATTGTACACTTGAAACCTATGTAACTTTACTAACAATTGTCAAACCAATAAACTTTAATGAAAAACAAGAGGTAAGTGAGCGTTTGGGTAACGTGTTTTGCTTCTGGGAGGAATAGAACAGCGGGGTGGGGTTGTAGGAATACCAGTCTCACAGTTAGCACAGACCAGATCTGGGTCAGCTGGACCCTGCCAGCTGGCAGGGGACGTTTGGACAAGTCACTTTCAAATACCTCAGCTGTTCACCTGTGAAGCAGGGGCTGTGTGTTGCCAGTTGTTTAGTTCCCTCCAAGTGTCCAGATGTTAAGTTCCCACAAGTAGGAGATCGGCCCACTGCACTTGCCTGACTGTGAGAAACTTACTGGAGGTCCCACAGCAAGTCATGGAGACGCACCAACCCCCGACTGGAACCGTGAGCACATGGTCTTCCGCTGAGGCACCAACGCTGCTTCTGGCCCCTGTGATTCTGAAATGGCATCCAGAACTCCCAAAACCATCTCCAAATGAAGCAGTCGTGTGTTTTAGAAAGTGGGCCACACTTTGTAAACTGCTGGAATCACTCCCACATACATCCCCACTCCGTTAAGAAGTTATAATACAGCCATTTAACTCACCATCAAAAACTGAGTTCCTTGCCAAGTTCATTTTCGCCCCAGGTTCTCACTGGCCGGGTCCTTCTTAACCCGTAAAGCCTGACCTGCAGAGTGCTGATGAGATACAGCTCATTGCGAGCACAGTGCTCCCGCATTTACCGTTTCAGGAACTGGTGTGGAACAAGCCTCTTACGCTCTTTGGGTCATTTGTTGATCAACGTCTGATTTTGAATACACACGCGTGAATTTCTCAGCTCTGCTCTTAAACCTTTCGTCCAGTTGTGGAATTTGAAAATGCCCCGGAACCTTCCACACACACTAGTAGGAATGAATTCACAGGGTGATCTGCTCGTGAAAGACACAAATATGGTAAACTCCCGAAGTCAGACCCATGCCTGTGTGAGAAAACTCGCAGAGTTTTCTGTTCATTCCGTTGCCATGGATTATAGGTGAATGGTTACCATTTGTGACACTTGCACCGTTATTGTATCAGGCCTTGGAACTATAGAACAGTGGAATTAATTGGTTGGTTTTCACAGATTTGAATGAGAAAAACAAAACAGTTGGTTTATGTGTTGCGGCATTTTTGCAACAACCTGACTTCAGGTTTGCAGTTGTGATGATATTTGCTGTCAGGGTACTTTTAAAAGATATTTATTTGGCTTTTAAAGAACCTCTGATAATTTCTACGTACACTTGTTTTTAAACAATCCATATGGTGAAATGGGACTCCTAAATTCTCAGGTATAGATTATTCATAAAATCACCAGGCAACAATGTACATCTTTAAACCACTTATATACATAAGGAAAAATGTGCCGTATGCAAATATGGCTTTATACAAAGTATACATTAGGAAAGAGGCCTCTGGTTTTTCTATTTCCTACTTCCTTTATTTCCACTCTGTATTATCTTTTTACTTCTGCTTGCTTTCGGTTTATTTTGCTATTCTTTTACTAGTTTCTTAAAGTGGAATATTGAATTATTGATTTGAGATTTCTTTCTTTTTTGATATCGGCATTTACAGTTATAAATTTTCCTTTAAATGATGCTTTAGCTGCTCCCCTTAATTTTTGTTGTGTTATTTTTTTTTAATTCTCATATATCTCAAAATATTTTCTAATTTCCCTTGAGAGTTCTTCTTTTTATCCACTGATTATCCACAGTTGTGTTCAATTCCACATATAAGTGAATTTCTAAAATTTCTGTCTGTTGTTCATTTCTAATGTAATCTCATTGTAGTCCAAGAACATAGTTTTTACAATCAGTTATTTTCAATATGTTGAGACACATTTTATGGTCTAGCACCCGATCTCTCCTGGAGACTGGCC
>NC_046302.1:59198231-59253231 GCF_004115265.2 Rhinolophus ferrumequinum
ACATTTTCAACAATTTATTGAACTAAGATCACTTAAAAATATTCCTAGTACAAACCCCTAGAAAGTTTAGATAAAATGCTGGATCAAATTATTTTAATTGTAATGATGATCTTATGAAAATAGAGGAGGCTCTTCAGGTATTAGCGGGAAGAAAGAGCTAAAAATCAAACCATAAACATGAGAGCTGGTGCTCGGACCCTCGATGGTGGGTCATGGTGATAGTGGAGGTGGTGAAGGCGATGGTGGAGGTGGTGAAGGCGATGGTGGAGGTGGTGAAGGCGATGGTGGAGGTGGTGAAGGCGATGGTGGAGGTGGTGAAGGCGATGGTGGAGGTGGTGAAGGCGATGGTGGAGGTGGTGAAGGCGATGGTGGAGGTGGTGAAGGCGATGGTGGAGGTGGTGAAGGCGATGGTGGAGGTGGTGAAGGCGATGGTGGAGGTGGTGAAGGTGATGGTGGAGGTGAAGGTGGTAGAGGTGCTGATGGTGAAAGTGGTCGAGGTGAAGGTGATGGTGGTTGTGGTTATTATTCAGGTCTCATTGACTGTGAAGATATAGAAGATGAAGTCTCTTGCTTCCTAGATGGGAAGCTGGAACTGAGGCAATTGCTTTTGCCAGAGTCCATAAAACATTACAACTTTAGTAAAATTGTTGGCCAGAAAAAAGTATGATAATTAACTCAGAGGAACAAAAATGAAATTTTCTGCTCCTTCCAGGCTGTGGGTGAAAGCAAAACAAAGGATTCTCTTGAGAATTTGAAACCATGGATCTGCATTTCTCATGGATTGGGCATTTGAATTTATTCTACTTACTAAGTCGAGAAAATATCATGATAATTGATGCTGGGCCAGTAATAACCGTATATAATCAAATTAAAAAAAAACCTCTCTGAGGTACATTTGCACAAACCAGGCTATAAATAATTGGTACAAAAACCCAAGTCTATTTAAAGATAAAAATACAGTTAAAATTGAAAAACTCACTATATTGGTATAACATAGCAATATCACAGCAGACACACCAACATTAAAAGACAAAATAAAGAAGTTCTAAGCAGTAAGGTAACATTAGAAGACTATTTCAGTCTCATCACTTGTATTCAGCAGTGTACTAAAGATTCTAGGCAAGAAAAAAAATGAAAACGTCCATATAGGAAACTGTAAAGTAAAATTCTGAGGGCAACACAATTATCTATGTAGAAAATTGCTGGAATCCACCAGAAAAGCAAGCAGAACTGACACACAATTTTAGTAAAGTTGCAGGATAAACGATTAATATACAAAAATCCATTCAATATTTATATCCTAGCAATGAAGAATTGGAAATTTAAATAAAAATAATATTTACAATAGCATCAAAATTAGGAAATTCTTAGATATAAATTTGACAAAAGATGTGTAATACCTGTAAACTGAAAAAGCTGCTGGAGAAATTACAATATTTCAACGCAGAGTCATATAATGCTCAGGTAGTTTCAATGGCATTAAGATGTTCATTCTCCTCAAATCAGTTTATAGATTTGACACATTTCCAATCAAAAGCCCATCAGACGTTTTGTAGAAATTAACAAGCTGATTCTAGAACCTACATGGAAGTAAATGCATGGGTTCTAGACCAGCCAAAGCGAATTTATAAAGAAGAATTGAGTTCAAATGCCAGCGTTAACTGATTTCAAGGCTTATTACAAAGGTACATTGACCAAGACAGGGTAGTATTGCTATCAAGATAGACAAATAGTAGAACAGAATACTACATCATTTAAAAAGTAACTCTAAATGAATCACAGAGCTAAATGTAAAACTTAATGCTGTAAAGTTTATAGAAGAAAACAAATCCATCTCAAGGGCCTTTATTAACCACCCTTGCAACTGGGGTTTTAAATAAATAAGAAAGAAGGCAAAGAAGCAGAAAATAGAAAAGTAGATGGAAAGCACTGAGAAAATGCAAGGCAGCTCACCTCTGTTCAACACAGCAAATGTAAATGGACTCAGTTCATAGACTGATCAGACGAGTCTCAGGCTGGATGTTTTCAAAGTACATCTGTGTACTGTTTATGAGAGATGTAAGTAATCTCTGCCGTACTCTGCCCGAGGGAGGTGGAGATTGAGTCCCCATTCCTAGGGGGAGCCGTGACGTCTTTCTAAGCAGCACAGTGTATAAAGAGAAAATTCCCTACCTGGCCACACAGGACCTCAGCCGTGTGCTCAAGGTCAGCCTCAACAGTGACGGGTCGTGTTGCTGGGACACCGGCTGTGATGGGATACACCATGCTTTACTGTGTGGTCTTCCTCCCTCTAAACTCACCATTCCTAAGCAAGAGAAGACACTCCAGACAAATTCCAAGAGAGGGGCATCCTGCTTCATGTCCCACCAGTTCTGCTTGAAACTGTCAAGGATTTGTCATCAAAAACAAGACAAGTGTGAGACGCTGTCACAGCCAAGAGGGACCTTAGGAGACATGATGACTAACTGTAAAGTGCTGTACTGGATGGGATTCTGGGACAGCTAAAGGACTTTAAGCAACAACTAAGGAAATCTGAAAAAAATATGGACTTTAGTTAGTAACAATGTATCGATACTGGTTTATTAATTGTCACAAGTATGTCACACTAATGTCAGGTGTTAACAATAGGGTTACTGTACTGTACAGGGATATATGGAAACTTCCATCTTCTGAATTTTTTAAAAATCTGAAACTGTCCTAAAACATGAAGTCTATCAAAGACAAATGAAAAACAAACATAAACGTCACCTAAAATTCACCTAAAACTCTAAGTTTTAGAGATTACCTTAAAGCCATTGCTACTAAGAGAAGTATGTAGTTTTATTTCATTTGATAGAAATAGTTGAGAAAGGTAGGTTGCTAACTTCATCCGCTTGGCAATTTTAACAATGGCCAAGTAAATTCTCAAGTTTGCTTTAAAAACATTGCTCCCTGGTGGACATCCTCTATACCAGCTGCCATCTGAAAATGAATTTTCCCAGCTTTGTTTTAAGCACCTTGAAAATGGGAGTTTGTAATGAAAATGCTGACACAACCTGAATGAGACCAGCGTGAACGCATCGCTCTAACTTACAATGTCAGTCGGAATTCCAAACGCTTTCTCCGTGTACTTGGCTTTGCACAAATAGGAGAGGAAGGCACTGCACTGAATTATTGTGCAATTAATCATTTGACCATGAGGGATTCATTTGCTAATTAAAAACGCAAAAAGAGTAAATTGAAATAACCAGTGACCACTCAATCACGTCGTCTGGGGTGCCTGCGCCCTGTGATCAGTCACAGGGCATCAGTCAGGCACACTCAGTCAGGTACCTGAGCCCCAGGACTGCCTGACACGTCCCCTTGTGCCAGAGTCTTGTCAGGTGTACACAGCAAGGCATAGAGATGGGCGTCTCTCTGTCCACACCTGTATCTCCAGGCATAAAGCTTTGGTTTCACGAAAACAAAAATGGTCAAAGAAAATGAAAGCTTTGAATGAGAAGTGTTTGACATGAAACAGAAGAATGCTGATATTAGGTCTAAGTCCTGCTGTCCTCACCCTTTGTATCGTGATATCTATACCTCCAAACTTAGCACCTTGGTTCTTCTGATCCAGCTAAGTGCCTCGGCATGGCCAATAACCTAGTCAACCATTATTTGTGTGTATACATTTTTCTTTCCTTAAATCACCTATTTTGAATATTTAAACAAGTTACCAGGCAGCTTAGCAAGAGGAAAAACTCTACAAATGTCGACATAATTCTGAAAGTTTCTCATGAGGAATTTAGTGAGGCAACAACAAGGGTCAAAGAGAGACAGAAGAGATGTTGATATAAAGCTCTCAGATGTTTCCAGAATCTTTGGGTTCTTCCACACACCAGGAAGGGACGTGAAGGGAAGCTGCCTCTGTTCCCCAGTTCTGCTCCCTGCAGGGTTCAGAAGCTCATGCCACACTCCCCAGAAAAGTTGAAGATGGGACGCAGGAGAAAGTGAGGGGCTGTTGGAAAGACAGGAAGGATCACACAGGGACCGGGGAGGGGGGAGAGGGGCGGGGGGTGAGATAGTATCATTTGAGATAAGGACAGGAGGACCTGTTCCTGATGACAAGGCACAGATGAGGAAGGATGTCACGGTCTGGAAGAAAGTGGGTTGTTTTGACACCCACCGAAGGGCTGTGGCTGAGCTGTTTCTGGGCCCTTTCTTCGGTCCATCTGATGCTGAAACACACATACAATGCCAGGAAAGCTAGATGTGTAGTTCGAGGGAGCGTGATCAGGGGAAAAGCATGATCCGTGCTTTCACAGTGTTTGAGCAAGAGTCTCTACGCTCTTCCAAGGAGAGCTGCTACCTACCGATCATCCATTCATTTCACAAGTGTGTATGTGCCAGGCACTGTTTTAGGAGCAAGGGATACAGTGTGCCAGACAGACACAGAGACAGGGCCTGATCTCTTTGTCCATTTCATTACAGAGTAGAGAGACAGAAATACACGAGAGAGAGAATAGGAGACAGACAGACAGATAGATAGATAGACAGACAGACACAGAGATAGATACATGATGGGTAGATACATAGTCACATAGACAAACAAATGAGTATATAGATGGTAGGTCGATTGATCTGACAGACAGGGAAGTTTTATAATGTGATAATGCCATTTTTTTCCCTTGCAAAATGATTGATTGTGCAAACACAATTTTGAGTAAATTGAAATATGCTGTCAACTTTGGAGTTAGACAAACCGGGGTTCGAAATTCAACTGCCTGGGTACTTCGCAGCCGCCCTTGGGCAGGGAGCCTGGCAGTCAAGGCCCCTCCTCGGGTGAGTGGAGCTTAGGCTAGCGGTGCTGCTCGGAGAGTCGGTGAGGATGGAAGCAGATGGAGGTGAAAAGCGTAGTCCACAGGGTGGCACATAGTAGTAAGCGACCCACCACTTGGCAACCATCCTCTCTAAAGTACATCTCACCACCTCTGTTCTCAGTACCTCCACCTCCCAGAGCTGACTCGCAGCTCCCCTACCTCTGCCCTAATTGTGACGTTGCCTCACCCATTCTGGTTTCCTTCCCGTTTCTTTGCAGCAGTTTCCCCATATTGATTATGGTCTGTGCTGGCCCTTCCCTAGAGCACAATAAAAAGTCCATTAGTGTTAGCTGACTGGGTCAAGATACTGTACATAGGACAGCGATGGACAAAATGCATTTAGACTTGAAACAGTCCTTTGATAAGGAGTCATACCAAATGTTATTAAACATCCATTCATCAAGGGACTGGGGACTGCTTTCCGTGGGTCCCTAGAGATCATGGTTAGAATTAATGTTACTTAATAGCTTTATAAATGATCCAAAGAAGCAAACAGACCGTTTTGGTTTTGCTTTCTTTGTTTCAGTTTTTAAGTGACACCCTGCTCTTCTGGGCAGCTGTTTATGTTTATAAAACAGGAAACCAGAGTCTGGAAACCTGGGTTGTAGCTTGTGAATTTCTCTCATGATGTGAAGTGTATTCAGTGATTTCAGCTTAGGGCATCAGTGCATAGCTGCCCGGTGACACAGGTGTCACATCTGTGGTGGCAGAGGGCATTTCACCAGCAGGAGCTCTGTGTCCCAATGCGTGCGCGCGCGCGCACACACACACACACACACACACACACACACACACTTTATATTGCCTGTCTCCCTCCTGCTAGAATGTAAGATGCTTGAGGACTAGGATTTTTGTCTCTCTTGTTCCCAGTTGTATCCCATGCATAGAAAAAATGTTCCAGTAAGTATTCGTAAGATGAGTTAGTCCCCTTTGCTTTATGAACTTTCCATAATGCCATACATTCATTTCCATTAAAACACTTTTAATTTGCAAATGGCCCTGCAGATGAGAGACAAAACACATAAATATACATAAATCAGAGAAAGGACGTGCGCTCCTGGATCAAGGTCCAGCAGGCGGTGAGACTGTACGTGTACCTCCCTTAGGAGGGGAGTGGAAAAGGGTGAATGGCAGGGCTCTCAGGTGGTCCACGGCCCCCTGTGGAGCCGCCACCACACATTGTGATGTTGCAATAAATATGCTAAGGCAGAGTGAAAATAAAGCAAGAGGAAGATAAATCACAGAATGGCTGTCATGGCTCCAGTATTCACATCAGATTAGTCAGGCTATTTACATGTGATCAGCTCACATTTACGTGTCAGGAAATGGGCCACTGGCCGCACAGAACAATATTTCTTGGGTGTTCTGTTCATGTTTCCTCCCTTACAATTCCACAGAGTCACAGGTGTCCTAAAATTACCCGGGAAGCCTTAAATTACACGACTGAAACGATACCTTCATTTCAAAATCTCTTTGCAGATGAACACAGCATCAGAGTATGAAATATTTGTAAATAACAGGATTCAAAATAGAAAGAGTATAAAATAAAATAAAATATTTATTCTTAAGTGTTTAGAGTATATATATTTATATTCCTTAGGAAAAACACAGAAAAAGATGCTTTCTTACAGACCTAAAAACAACTAGTTCCTAAGACACTGGATTTAACGGAGTCATTGGTCATGTTGGGAAATATGTTTAAAAAGTTTGGGGCACAAGCTTTTTAGCATCAATAGGAGAAATTTGCCTGAGGGTCTTAAAAGGGTTACTTATCTCTTCAATGCTCCCCAACCTCAAAAGAGCAATTTCCTCCTTTCTCTGCAGCTCCATCAGGCTCTCTGCTTCTACTTTCATGTATTTTCAAATAGTCCCCAAAGGGGTGACTCAATAGATGTAAAAAAACACTAAACACCAAACTTACGAAATGCCTTTTAAGCATAAGTGTGTCTCTGTTCTCCCCAAGACATGTGTTCATCTCCTCACCACCTGATTCTCTGTGCTCAGAAGCAGCATAAACCAGCGTCAGGGTTTCCCAGACAAATCTGATATCCTGGGCAGTCCTGTTTTTCAACATTAACACGATTTTCCTGAATTTTCAAGACTGATCCCCCTACTGGCGGCCAAACGGGTTACTATTATGTGTCCATGGTAATGTGGCCAGATGTGGACTTAGGCCACTGATGGCAGATTGTGACAATCAACGTGGCAGTCTTCTCCTCATGCTAGTGTTTCAACATGCGTGTTTCAAATTTGTGTAATGTCAGTCACAAAGATGGTTTTCGATAACAAGACAGTTACATTTGCCTGCTTCTGTGAAGATTCCTATTATTTCTCACACGATATAAAATACTCTTTTTATTACATTCAATTCAATTCAATTCAGTTCAGTGGACTTATTAAGACTGAGACCCTAGCAGTATGTTTCAAATTCCTGGAGAGTCCCCGGGAGTGGAAACCCCTAGTGCCAGTGGATGAGGGATTTGAGCACACAACTAGATGAAAGGGGAGAAAAAGCGTCACTTGTAAATGTGTAGTGTCCATGTTGGCCTTTTTTCTGGTAAACGTGATCTAGCAGAAAATGTTAGGGTATTTCAAAATGAGAAAGAAGAACAAAATTTCAAGTTAAGTGTATAGAAATAAAAATTATAAAATGACTCACTAATACAGGTGACTCTTGCATTAATTTTGTTCTCGAAACAGATGTAATTCTTGTTGTTGCGTGATCCTCTGTAAAGTCAATTGACACATTTTTATGTTTATATATTTTTTTTTAATTGAAGCAAAAATAATTATGTTTAAAACCAAGGCAGGCTGAAATCAGGCTCAGTCCATAAGCCCACTTGTTTGGTTTTTTTACTTTGATGTGTAACTGAGGAAAAGTTGTTTGTCTAGTTATGTTCCTTGGATTTTTTTTTTAAAAAACAGGAAAGAGAATAAAATTAGCGTGCATTGACCAGTGCCATGTTTTAGGTGCTACGATAAACAACTCAGGTACATACTATTGTGTTGAGCAGGAACTCTGCACCCACCTTTTCAGTGGGGTGGTGCTCACCCTAACTTTTATGATAAGAAAACTGAGGTTTCAGATGGTCAATAACATGCACCTTTCTTCATCAGGTGCCAGGGCTGCTATGGGAACCCAGGACTTCTTGTTCCAAAGACTGAGGAAGAGTAAAATAATTACTTTTCTCGCCTCTTATCTGTGGCCAAGATAAAAAAAAAGGGGGGTGGGGAATGCTCGCACCATGTGTTTTAGGAGGAAAGGCTTTGTATATTCTTCATAGTATCGTGTCTTCAATAATATACGGTATGCTTTGGAAAGATAGACAGACTTGATGAGATATTGACTTTAAAATACTGCCTTTTAATGTTATAGAAATACCAGTTATTGAAGTGAGGTTTAGATCTGTAGTTTGATCATTTATTCTTTGATTTCATGCTTACGATGCATAATATTTCCTTTCTTACTGTCATCCATCACACAGTTGTACACTTAAAAAATCACAATATTCAGCAAGCTGGAGGGGTTGGGCTTTCTGATTTCACTCTCTCATTCACAGAGGATTCAGAGAGAGGAACAGAAGAGAACAGTGACACATCACCACTCCTTCCCACAGAAGAAATTTCGGGGCGGGTGCAAAAAAAGGCAAGATGCTCACCAGAGAAATTACCAGAAACCACAAAACTTTTATTTCCTTTCTTTCTTAGATGGTTGGAATGACCGATTTTCCTTCCAGCTTCCTCAGTCTTTTATAACCACCAACACCATCAGCAACACCAAAATCATCACCACTGGCAACATCACAGCTACCACCATCATCAGCAACACTGGCAGCATCACCACCAACACCAACACCATAACCGCCAACACCACTAACACCACCTCATCAGCAGTACTAACATTACCACCAACACCATAACCACCGCCAACAACATTAACGCCACCAAAACCGTCAACACCACCCCCACCAGCAGCACCACTATCTGGTTAAGTAGCAAAGGGATGTGACCTAACAGTAGAGCTTCAGTCGCTAGCACTGTGACTTCTCCTCTTCATTGCCGTAATTTCTCTACTAATCTCACACTAAACTCCCTACTTGCTACCTTTTAGTTAAGTGACTTTGCTATGGTCTGGTTTACTTCTCCCCAAAATAAAGAGATTTAACCTGTCCCAGTTAGCACAGAAATTAAGATTTGTGCTCGTCATGTGCCCCAACAATATCTTCTGCTCTGTAAGGCTATAAATTAAAATTATCCAGTTCATTAATATGTCTCCAGGCACTTTTAGAAATGTTTTATAGTACGTTTAAGGAATTTTATTATACTGAAACAATGGCCAGTCCAATTTATTGATGTAAATACATTGTCATTTCAAAGTTATTGTGTTGTATATATGCCTATGTTTGTGATATGCTAAATTATAGACTGATTTGGAGCTACTTTTATAAAAGGAAAGGGGACTTTATTTTCTTAGCATGTATATCTAATCATGTGCATTTCCTAAAGCTAATTCACACACACACGCACACACACACGTTCAGATGAAGGGTAGATATGACTAAAGACCACAGGTGGTCACACTTTTGAAAGGTAGTCGCTGGCCATGTCTCCCTCATGTAGTTCCAAGGAAGGCACTGCCTGTCTGTGGCGGGTCGTGTGGTTGACGTACGTTGACATATGGTCTGACATTTCACTAGGACTTTGAATCGAATGCAAATCCGGATGTATACCACGTAAATGCATACCGAATTTGCACAGGTAAATTGTATGTTTTGATGAGGTCACTGGGATTTAGCTCCTTCATTTGCGTGTCTGGAAGAGCCAGGAGTACAGGAGGACTCGTTTAATAGTTATCTGCCATCCCCACTTGTCTTCAAATATTGTGATTTAGCTAGAGCTCTAATGCATCAGAGCAACCGGTCCCCAGAGCATTTTTCAGAATATAAATTAAGTGATATTATAACAGCAGCCCTCTCTTAGCTCAGCATAATGAATATGAACCATCATGTACTCCTGACCAGGGTCACGGTATGAGAATGGATTACTCTATTAACATCTCTTTTAAGTAGCATTAGCGATAATAAATGAAGAGATTTGATGCAATACTGATAATATTATTCATGCAAAAATAGCGTGCTTTATCTTGTTAAAACAATTAAAACGTGCTTTGAGGATATTTTACACCAAGAAATATGATGCTCGGGAGTGCTTATTGCATGTCACTGAACGCTCCAGCATTCGCGGGTAATGCAGATAATCTGATAAACCCACAGAGCTGTGTGTGTGCTGTGCTAATTCGGATCATCTTCCTGGCCTACCCACATGCTGCCCACGACTGCAGCAAGCTTTAGTGCTGATATTAGATTAAATCCAATCCTTTTGCTTATCATTTTTTCAAAGAAATTACATCCACCATTCTTCAGTGTAACCCTCTTTAGCTGCTAAGAAGCCTGTAATCTTGCATTTTGCTTCCCAGACATATTTAAGCTGGGTTGTCAGTTATACATCATCTTATCCCAATCATGGAAATCCATAAAAAGCAAAGATCACTAATGTCTTTTCATAGTGACCTCATTCTCAGCGTAATGTTAAAACTAACTTTGTCTCACTCTCAAATCTCAAACCACTAAGTGAACGGACATGGCAGCACCTTTCTGTAACATAGCTTGTCATTCTGTGGATTCAAGTATTTTGTAGATAAAGTCACCGTAAGAAAAATTCTAAACGAAAGGAAGTTACTTCATGGGTATGGAGTGTCCTTCAGTGGTGATGGAATGTTCTGGAACTAGATATAGGGGATGGTTGTACAACATTGTTACCTCACCAAATGCTCCTGAACTGGTTTTTACTTTGTGTGAGTTTTATCACAATACAAAAAAAAAAGTTGGGGCTCGTAGTTGTAAGGACCAGAAACTATCTCCTTCAGTCATTACTGTGACCCACCCATTGTCAACATTTTCCTTACTTTCTTCCTCTTACAGGAGTTAAAAGTTAGATAAATGTCCACAGATTTCCGTGTGATATAGTCTTCCTTCCAGGTGGGACTACTAACTGATGGTAGTAGTCTAACTTCCAGGTGGGACTACTAACTGATGGTACAGCATTTGAGCACAGGTTCGTAAGGTCTCTTTTCCTCCATCCCTTCCCAACACTGTTCATGTCCACTAACCTGCACGGCGAACATTCTAGATTCAACTCGCAAGGATTTATAGTATTCCCAATAAATGTGAGAGGGCAGAGATGAGTTTAAATGGTTTTTCCTAATAGAGGTGAATAATAATATTGTAATGATTATATATTGAGATTTATTTTATGTTATTTTTTTATTATTCTCATAGAAAACTTTACATGATTTGGAAGAAATGATTATCTTTAAACTCTTTCAAACACGTTGCACTTGGGAAATTTTCCTATTTGAATTAAGACTGTAGCGAAGCCAAACGAATGGCAATGTCTATCCATTCCCATCAGCTTTTTAATTACGCCTGGCGTGGTGTTCCTACTTGATCCCACATAAATTTTGCACATGTAAACGGAGCTGGAGGTTCAAGAGCTAGATCAGGTTTTGCATTACGGACAAAACGCGTATTTACATGAATGAGCCCTTGACTGTACATAATTAGTCCTGGGACAGGAGACTGAGGGGGTCCTCAGAGAAAGGATTTAAGTGTTAGCTTCTCATATTTATGATTAATGCTTTTCTTATCAGCCTGAGGCCCTGGGTAGGATCATGTTGGGTTAAATCATTCTTTGTTACCAAACACAGACATTCCAGCTCAGGGAAGCCCAGAGGGAAAGCTCCACTTACTATCTGTCCCCTCATCAGAAATAAGCCACCTCAGAGCCAGGAAAGTCACTTTTTATTATTTATACTTTCAGTGACTTCCTAAAGATTTGACACTTAAAATACGCCCTTCCCGTTAGCTGTGGGCAGATTACCACACAGATGTGTGTCTCCGTATTGTGTTTCACAGTGGCTGACAAGGGTAGGGTCCATCACATCCCTGTTTATTCATTTATTTGTTGATAAAGAACCCTCATGGATCATATACAAATAATAAGTGTCAAAGGCACCTGAGGACTTACGGTGTGCAAGTTGAATACTAGAGTTTTATCGGCTACTGGAATTCATGCTTGGCTGTAGTAAGCAGCAAGTGTCCCCTGGGGGATAAGAACTACTGAATTTGACTGTTTCGTGAAGTTTCCAAATTTTTTTTCAAAGCACCCCTAGACAAAACAAACAAACAAACAAAAAACTTAGATCCAAACAACTTAATCATTATTTACATCGTAACAACTTTACAGCTGTTTGAAAATATAATGAAAAGAAAAATTGAAATCTGGCTCCACTCCTTGATAACCACACATACTGGCCACAGGGGTTGTGCACCTCATGACCGCACAGCTGCCCAGACCTCAGTTATCAGCTCAGACACCACCACCCCAAGTCTTGTTTATTTTAATTCTCATGACTCTCACTCTCCAACCCAACAACCACCAAAGCCCAGCTTCCCAAACATGGCGTCCTTAAAAAGAGCATAGCCCCATCCAGCGTGGACACTCTGAGTTCCCTGTAGCTGAAAGTCTGCATGGGATGTGACATATGCCAAGGATATTTGTGTTTCCCTCAAAAATTAAGCATGTCCCACGGTGCCCTGGGGTGCCTTGGCACCTAGGGTGGGACCTGCAAAGTTAAACCACCTCCTAAGTGCCATCCAGTCCTTAGCACCCACGATGCTCTGTGTTTCACACGCCCCCATGACCCCTGGCTGTGTATGTGCTCTGGTGCTGGACGCTGGTGGTGCCCCCACGGTTCCATGCTCAGAGGACTCAGGGCGGTACTGTTCCAGGTGTGCTGGGCAGACAAGAGATGCAGAGTGTTTCCAGGCAGATGAGCTGCGTGCGGCAAGCTTCAGGCAGAGAAGGCATCAGGGCAGCTTTCTAGCTGGGACATCTGGACGATCGGCGTCCAGGTGAGGTCAGCATATCATGGACAGGAGTGATCTTGTGGGGACAGAGAAGAAAAAGAAATAAGAAATTGTGGCCCAGGTATTCCTGGGATACTCAGAAAAAGGTCCAATGAAACCCAAGACATGACACCCGAAACATGGTACCTTGGGGGTGACTATTTCAAGGGAATAGTTGAAGGGACGTGAGAAGCGGCAGGTCTGGAGGCCCCCAAGTGAGGGGTGCCTCCAAGGTTCCTGAGAAAAGGAGCAAATGCCCTTTTCTCTGAGACGATGGGACTCAGAGAAGAATGCGAGGGAACAGGCCTTACCTCGTCCCCACTTTACTGCATTTGGCAGGCGCCTGCCATCCTATCACATTTTCCTACGAATTGCCACTCTTCATCAAACCTAGGTGTTCTTGGGAAAGTTCCTGCATCATGTGAAATTTATATAAAATATTTTTTTATGCTTTTCTCTTGTTAATCTGCCTTTGTTACAGGGCCAGCCGAAAAGAGGACTAAATACACATAAATATTCATGGTATGATGTTAAGTGGAAAAATAAAAGAAATAATTTGACCTTTAACGTGTAACAAAAAGATTGTCTGTTATGCTGAAGTAAAAGGAAGTTTCTACCAAGATGTTAATTTTCTTCATCTGTCAGCGATGAGGTGATGGGCTGTTCTGTGAAGGTCTGATGGGAGGCGAGAAAAGGAGACAGAAAGTTTACACCACATTTCAAAGGGTCTTGGGAAAAAGTATCTTGCAAAAGAGATGGCATGTGAGCCAAAGGGAGGTGAGCGGGCAAAAGGGTAGTTACTGCTGTCATGTGATGCCACACGTGGTGCAGTGTGTCACTAAGGACCAAGGGGGAGACTGCACAGGGAAGTGCCACGTCTCGTCAAGGACTGATAATTAGCCTGGACCGGGCTCCTGACTCCTATAAAAGTGAAAACGGACTGTCGATGCCAGGGGAGTCTTTGAGCCATCAAGTCTGGTCCTGCAATCTAAAAGCCATTAACAGACTGAAAGGATCCACAATCTGTAATTTCAGCCCCTAACCGCAGGGATGAAGGAAGGCTGGGTCTGGACAAACTTGGAAACAAGCAGGACTGTCGTCCACATGATACTGTAGCCCAGAAGACGGACAGGGATGGTATAGATGGTGTGT
This sequence comes from Rhinolophus ferrumequinum, assembly GCF_004115265.2. Classification (NCBI taxonomy): domain Eukaryota; kingdom Metazoa; phylum Chordata; class Mammalia; order Chiroptera; family Rhinolophidae; genus Rhinolophus; species Rhinolophus ferrumequinum. The sequence continues at coordinate 59,212,189 of NC_046302.1, forward strand.
GGACGTGCGGAGCCGTGAGCAAACACACGAAAGAGTAATTGGATCTTTAGTCAATAAGATCTAACAGCGGCAAGCGTCTGCAAAAATGCCAGAAGATTTAATTCCATGTTGAAATATTTTTCAAAATGAAACGATATGAAAGCCAAAAATGAATAGTGTTTACTTCCTAGAATAATCTCACCTCTACATTAAAAAAAGGAAAAGTCCAAATTAAGTCAAGACTAATTTCTTTATATTCAATTATCTAATTTGACTAGGATGAACAAAGATGACATATGTACAAGGGATCATTCCATGAACTGTTATTGAAATATTGTCGTTTTCAGTACAAAAATAATGACCTGTAGATGTTCTCAGGTTTCAAAAATACATACAATTTACTGGTATCATGAGAGAACAAAAATTTTGTCAACAATACACTTCCTGAAGACGATTTAATTTGTTAAAATGATCTCTTTAAGAAGATAAAGTAGCCGAGTCTCCCTTTTGCATGCCACACTTTTTCGTAGTGGATTTTGAGAGTCAAAAATCAGGGGGGAGAAAGATATAAATAATCTCATCCTCTTAAAACCCTTCTGCTCAGAGCAGAGACAGGAGGGGCAGCGGGCAGGGCCGCGTACTCCTGTTGTAGTAGAAAGGTAGCACAAATAATACTGTTCCCAGGGATAGCAGCTGGCCTGGGCCGGGGGCCTCCAGGGTAGGGGGACCTCTCAGCATGTTCAGGGACAGTTAGGCTGAGGCAGCTGGCACGACAGGCACCCTACTGGGAGGACACACGAGGCCCAGCCTCACTCAGCCATCTCAGGGGTCCCTGGTCCATATGAGGGACCCAGGAGCAGCCTGCAGCCCTCAGAGAAGGGGAAGAGACAGGTACGAGGACAGGAGGAGCGCTGAAGGCCATGACAACCTGGGAGGGTGCCACCAGGTGGTGGCCAGCAATGCTGTGAGTGACATCTGTCTGCCCAGCTGGGGGTGACAGCACCTGGACTCCAAGGAACAGTTCGGGGGGGGGGCCAGTCTTCCAGTTTTGTGGCCTCCAACACTGATTATCTCGCCTTCATGATTCTGTGGCCTAACGTCTTCTAATCATTTATTTTCTGCTGAAATCAGCAGGAGTGATTTCTGTCTCTCAACCCCCTTCTGGTACAAACACGCCTGTCTTGGCCATAAGACTTGCAAGCACTTTGCTTAAATCGTCTCTGAGTCAAGATCATTGTTGAGAATTTGTCCTTTTCTGGCACTGTTGATGGAAATGGCAGTGAAAAGTCATGGTAGGGGGTTTGAAAAACTGAGCACTTGCTTGCTTTTCATGAGAACAGCAGCTGGGTGACATCAGGGTGAGCCTTACCAAACCCATATGATGTTTTACACAAAGAGGGGAATCAAGACAGCACATGACCTCACGTGAAGCATTAGGGCTGCCGGAGCGGGAGGGCCATGTCATCAGCCCTGACTGGAGACTTGAGATGTGTCAGGAGAAGCCATGTCGTGTGGGAGTGCAGCGAGGCAGAGCACGGCTATGGAGTTCAGGTGTTGGGACATTTCTACCCAGGACGCCGAGGACATTATTGGGTAATTGCCATGGGGCCCGCTGCCTGCTTTCCAGTCCTTGGCTTGGCCAACCGCCATCACTTTTATGGAAACAAAAGAGATGTTAATGTGAAGGGAATAAGAGACAAAAGAGATTCTGCCAAATAACAGATACAGAAAACCAAAAGCAAGTCCCGTTGATGCCTGACAGGTTGCGTCACATCCCAGGTAGCAGGACAGGAGATCTGCAGCTGAGTCCTGGAACCCAGTGTCTGCGTTCGGAATGGATGGTTTTCTGTATTTTTCCAAAGGCATTTTGTATTAGAACAGACACAATTAAATGTGGAGTTTCATATCAAATAATTAGAAGAATCTGTGTAGAAGATTCCACAACGCAGGGCTATCAGAGTCGGGCACCACTGCTAAGCCCCAGGAACAGAAATGCCAGTGCAAGTGGAATTTGGGTTATCAGACAATCCTAAGACATAGGGAACAAATTCTACCACCTTTGCCTGTTACGGGACACCTTTCATTCCTTTGTATACATTTAGAAGCAGTTTCAGAACATAAGCCAACTACAGGATTATGGGAGGTTTGACGAACACGCCTAATATCAGGCCTTCGTCACCAGAAATTGACATTTGAAATTCATTAAAAGCCTACAGTGTGATTAATTGAAGATAGTCACCAGGTTCAATTGGAGGGAGAAGAGAAATGTAAAATATAAATCCAACTTACAGTTAAATCAGAAGGCAATATTAATCACATGAAACTGAGGCAGCTCATTAGAAAAATAATAAAAAATGAAGTGTGCAGTTGTGTTGTGTAGATTTGTCAACTTTGAGAGCAGAGGGAGAGAAGGAGTCTTTATGAAGAGACACGGCTGTTTCCCCAAGAGACACCCACAGGTTATAATCCCCTCGAGGTCAGGGCTTAAAATGATCTCCCTTTTCTTCCCTTTCAGCTTTTTCCCAAATTTGGCCCGATTCTCTTTCCATTTGGCACTAAAAAGCATTGAAAAGTCTTTTAGCATCAGGCTTTTTAAACGTATGCTTAGAATTGGGATTTTAGTCATCTGCAAGACCATTCTGAGCGACTGGTTTTGCTTGAGTTTTGCTCCTGTGATTTACAAAATTAAGTTTATTGGAGTGACATTGGTTAATAATGTGATGTAGATTTCAGGTGTACAACTTTGTAATGCAACCTGTGCATCTCCTGTGTGTTCACCACCCAAAATCTGTTTGTTTTCATGTCACTCTCCCCGACTGAGTACCTTCCCCTACCCGGGCCCTCGTCTGGACAGGGGTGTCTGCCGGTGATGACAGTGACACCCAGGGAGCCAAGAGCAGGCTTTTCTATGGTTTCCAGTCTTTGGCTAATATTCCACTGGGAACAACAGTGAGTCTGCAGTTTTGGTTTGTTTCCATCTCTTTTCCTGGCCCTCAAGTCATGCATCTCTTTTGTGATGAGCGTGTAGCCTCTGTTCCCTCCAGGAGCCGAGATCCTGGGTGTGACTGCGGCCCCTCGGAGACGGGCAGCGCCCTGGCTCGGTCTGTGCTCGTGGATCTGTGTTTCTTTTCCATTTCTGTCCACGAACAGATGTGTCTGCGTTCTGAGTCTTCACTTTTTTCATCTCAGTGACCACTGTTTTGGAGTTCAGAATACATCAAAGCCAGAACTTACTGCTCTGACCTGACCCTTATTCTAGAGACAAACGAATATATTGATCTAACTCTGTACTGCAAAGAATAGATTTTAGCAGGTAGTTTTTATGTTATGCTTCCTCAACTTGGCATGGGCACAAGTATGCCAGTCTTTCCCAATACTTTTGATAAGGTACACTTCAGAATTTCTGTTTCTTTTCCTTCTAGAATACTCTATTAGAAAAAAATGTTCCCTCCCCCCTCATAGTCCAGTGTCATTGTCCTCACCTGGGATCATGACTCAGACGAGTTGTTCGATATGCGCGACTCCATGAATGCACCGGCACAAACTCTGGAAAAAGTCACTGAACAGGCAGGACGGGTTCTCATCAACACATCTGCTGCTCACGGGCTTGGAACCTGGCAATGTGCAAACTTACTACTCTGGATGAAGATTCAATTGATTGACGCCGGTAGCAACATACTTCATGCGTATTCTTAAGTCAAAAAGAAACCGAGACTGATAGGCTGTCTTGAAAAGCATTGCTTGAATAAAGTTTCTTTGGAAATGTACAAAGAATAACACATTTGGTATAGCAAGACAGTCCGCAAAGCTTTTCATTTTTGGAAGTGCCATTTTTTCAGGCTCGAGAGCCATTTTAGGCCAGAAGGAACTGAGCTTTACAGGTCTCAGAACACTGACAGAGACAGATGAAGGTGCGAAGGAATGTACGTTCCGTAAGTGATTTGGTGCTTTCGTGGGAAGTCATCATCATGAGTTCTTCATGCGAAGCCCAAACTCTCCTCCTCAGAACGGCTCTGTGTCTACCTCGCACCTATGCACACACAGCCTAATTTCTTGTTGTCCGTTTCACATGAGGGGAGCGTCCACTTCATAGAGGCCAAACACATCAAACATTAAAAAAACACTTTTCACTGGGTAAATGAGTACCTAAATTCATGTTTGGTGCCAAGGAAGAGGGAATTTCTAATCAGCACATCAAGAAAACAAAGCAGAAAAAATAGCTTAAATAGTTTTAGAATGTTGGTTCGTTGAAATTTAAATAAACATGACTATTATAACTAATTCATACCAGAGGACTGAGAGCAATTTCCAGCAGGGAGTATATGGATGGCACAGTGTGGTGGGGTTAGCTTGAACTGCACGGCTTGAGGAGCGGGGACAGCAGAGCCATGTGCGAAAGTGCTCTGGGAGTGATGGTTCAGCTGGGCTTGGGGGCTGGCGCTGGATGGTGGCAGGGCTGCCGAGTCTACCTGCCTCAGCAGTTCCCGTTCCTCTCCCACAGATGGCAAGCGGCACTTCTGAGAGCCTGGCATGGCCCAGTGGTCTGAGCTCCCTGAATTAAGTTATGTCCAAGGGAAGTGGTGAAGCCGAAGGTCCCTGAAGCCACACTTCCAAAGCTCTTAGTGGCGAAGCTGTTTCTCATGAAAATCTTACATTTCTGTACAGAAATTAAATAAATAAAAAATAAATGGTGGATGGTGGGAGCCTGGTTTCTCACTGTCAAGTGGGAGGTTACAGAAAAAGATAGATATATAGATGATAAAATAATGAATGGGTGATGGATGGATGGATATTGAGATGAATGATGATGATGGATAGAGAGATTAGATTAGATAGACAGATGATAGATCATGATGGATGATGACATGATGGATGGACAGGTAGGTAGGTAGATGATGGGTGAATAGATGATGGATAGATAGATAGATAGATAGATGATAGATATAGATAGATGATAATAGATAGATGGATAGATGGAGGGTTGGGTGGAATAATGGAGAGGGGAGAGGGAGAGAGACAGAGAGATGGAGGAGTTTGCACACACCTATTGCTCCAGCTATTGAAGGTCCTGGAAGTAAGGGGGCCCCATTGGCAACAAGCACATCCGGCACTGAGGTCCGGGCTGTAGATAAGCCTGCAGCATCTTGTAGTGACAGAAAGTATGAAAGTGTTAAATAAGAAGAAAAAGAAACGTGCCCTTGAGGATGGGGTTGTCTAAAGGAGACGCAGGAAGAACCGAAAGCCCCGGTGGCTGAAGCTGGAACAATCTTAGCCACAACATAAAAAGCATGATGCTGCTTGGTAGCCTGAGTATAAAATAAACATCAGTGAGTCCATACTGATGTAAACATGTAATCAAAAAATAAGTGGGGGGAGAAGAGACACGTTTCCAGTCTAGGATCCAAGTAATTTATGTGGCTGCTCCCCTACAGGTAAATGGAGCGCAGCTCCCTACCCCCGGGAGTGGTCTGTGCTTAGTAAGCTGTTCTCCGAAAGTGCAGTACGCAGAGGGGGAGGGGAGTAACAGACAGACGGAGCCTCAGTGAGGCCACCGACGTCATCGGCGATGCCTCACATAGGTCCCTGGATGTACCTGGAGGTGATGACAGCAGTCCTCTAGTGCTGGGGGCTTCCTCCCCAAACCCATAAATCCTAGTCATGAGAAAAGCATCGGCCTCATTTCAATTGAGGGGCGTGCACCTAAGCTGTGACAGTCCTCCTGCACACGAAGGACGTGTGAGAACAGTCAGCAGGGGAGCCAAGGAGACATGCTTGCTGAATGTCACATGAGGTTCTAATGGGCTCTGGGGACAGAAAGACTGCCATTGGGGAAAGGCTAGTGGAGTCCACAGGAGGATGGAGTGTCATCAATAACGGTAGTTTCCTCAGTGTGACAAACGCGCTCTCGTCAGGTTGGGTGGTAACCCTGGGGGAAACCGTTGACAGGTATGCAACAAGTCTTCCTCGTATCTTTGTGACTTTTTTGTAAATCTAAATTGTTCTACAATAAAAAGTTCACTTAAATATAAGAAACCAAAGCCACAAAAAGGAACCATGTGTTCTGAGAGCTCCGTCTTCCTTTCTCCATTTTCCTGCGCCATCCTGTCCCCCTGGTTCTATCAACCTATTAGTTTCCTATTGGGTGGGTATCTGGAATCTTCTAGTAATAACTGGGATGCCTGCATGGTGTGAGGTCACTTCCTTCTCCTGGTCCCTGTACAATGTGAAGAAAAGCTGACAGAGTCTGTGTTTTCCTGCTTCTTGTTCCCAGCTAAAGGGACAGCACTTCTGTGAACGCCCACCCCTGGGGGCGTGGGTCCAGGGGTCAAGGGCAGAAAGGGATTTTCAGACATAACTAGGCTCTCCTGGATCATAGCAAACATTTATGGGAAGTTCACACAAAACCAGTAATCGTTTTCTGTTTTAATGACACCCAGACCTTGTATTTCTACCACAGAAAACCCCAACTGATAATTCCTGGAGATGTGTGTGAATGTTACTTTGCTTTGGCTTAGAACTAGTATTCTCTTTCTTTGCAACTTTCTAAAAGGTCAAGGATACAGCAGGTGTACTCTGAAAGTGAGGGAGATGCAACATTCTCACTTGGAACAGGAGGGAAAACGGTTAATTTCAGTCCCGATGACAGTTTTTCAGTGAACAATGGTCTCCAGGAGTTGACACGGGGCAGTAATGAGTGAGTGAAGGAGAACTGAGTCACCGCTGTACAGGCAATCACCGAGAACATCGACTCTCTTCCAGCCAAAATTCTATTAATACGAGTGTCAGCCCAGAGAGCGAATCTCAGCGTGTGCACGTTGGAACAGTGCCGGAGAGAAAATGAAGACCATCCTCAGGGACAGACTTCTCTTTTTCTCTGAGAGAGTCTTCATTATTCAGGCATTGTGGTACTTTTCCTTTATTTGTGTAAAGATTAAATTGCACATGATTTCTAATGTTTCTGCTACTTCGACTGTCATAGGTCGGTGACCTTCATGCGAGCGAGATAATAGAAACATCGTCTGTGGCTCAGATACTGCGGCTCTTCCACAGCTCACTACTTCCCCATTGTTATAAGTCGAAAGCAATTAAATAAAAATGGGAGATAAGGCATCCTGAGCCTCCTGAGAATTTCATATGTATCCTTATGTGGCCGTGCTTCAGCACGGTGTGTGCTATTGTCTGGAGGGGTGAGACCAGAAACGCATGTGAGCAGCCTGAATTATGGGAGGGATGAAAGATGGAAGGAGATTTGGGACCAAGAACCCTCATACCTTGGAAACTGGTTCTCCACGAGTTTGGAGCTTCTGCTCAGGAGCCCTCATGACGCCAGGTGTTGGCGCCAGGTCCAAGTTGCTCAGGTTCCTCCTCTCCTTGTCACACACAAATTTAACCAGTATTTGGTAAGCCCATCCCAGAAGCGAAATAGTAAGGAAATATGCTGCATCATTCCATCTTTTTAATGGTTTCTCCAATGGCAGGGATTTCTCTGATAGTTAATATTTAGGAAGAATTATCAGAATAAATCATATTTATTATGACATACTTACCTGGGGAGTGTATCTTAAATTTACATGTAGACAAGTATCTAACTCAGACAAAATGGCAGTGCCACTGTTGATAAAATCCAATTTCTCTGGAGCCAAGAAATTCTTCAGTTTCCCTGTGTTTCATCCCAGATGGCATCGTACCTTTTCCCCTTCAGACTGAGTAAAAAGAATGCCCCTCTAACTGACCCAATTCCTCCTTTGACTGACCTAGAATCTCATCTTCCTCAAATCCCGACCAGCCAATTCAAGGGTTTTCCCTCCAGGGGGATCAACCCCCAGGGGAGACCCCAAACTCACCAGAGTCCACGCCCTGCACCCACTCCTTCGGGTCCCCTGCCTCCTATTCCATCTGTTACCATCTGAGAGGTGGCCTCCACACAAGAGCCCCTGTGCTTACCCTGGCCTGGGTCCCCAACAGCTGACACACTTAACACTACTGAACTGTACAACTGAAAACCATCACAGTGGTATGCTTATGTTATGTGTTTTTTACCTCAATTAAAAAAAAAAAATCCTTCATCTGAGGTTGGGCAACCATGGCATTTTGGGTGTGAGCAGGGTGACCTGGGGCTAATTGTTTCTTTCTTCAGTCAACAGATAGTGGTAAAGTGACAAGTGTAGGGTTCTCTGTCCTGCTGTAAGGATGTCATTATCAACTAAGCAAGGCTTCCTTCTGTCTTTGGGAACTGATGTCCCAATAAGGGAGTAGAAGTCGATCTAATCACCACCCAAGTATTTCATTTTAATTGCAACAAGTGCTACTAAGGGTACAACCTGAATATAGGAGGTCTCGTAGGATGGACAGGGTCAGGGCAGGCCAGCCTTCAGGCTGAGATTTAAAGAGTCGCCGGGAGGAGTGAAGGGAGAGGAGTGGAGACACGAGGTTGAGAGAGTTCCAGACAGAGGAGTGTGCAGGCGCAAAGCTGGGGAGGCGGGGACAAGGAGCCCCGGTGTGGGGACGAGTCTGCAGTATCCTGCTGGAGGAGGAAAGCACAGAGACATGCAGCTCTTGGCCTGGCCTGCTCACACAAGCTCTCCACCTTTGTCAAGACTGTTGGTCTATATCCTAAGAAGTTGGGAAACCATCCAAGGTTCTTACAACAGAGTGACACTTTGTGTGCTCCCCAAAACTCGCATGCTGGAACCTACCCCCCAGTGTGATGGTATTGGGAGGTTACTGACCTGAGGGTGTAGCACCCAGAAATGGGATTAGTGGCCTCGGAAGGAGAGACTGGAGAGAGCTCTGTGCAGTCGGCCGTCTGGATCTACCCGCAGGAGGGAGGACCCTCACCAGAGTGTGACTCGGGGCACCTTGATCTTGGCCTTCCAGACTCCAGAACTGTGAGACATAAATGTTTGTTGTTTATAAGCCACCTGTCTGTGTCACGTTGTTAGAGCAGCTTGAGTAGACTAAGACCAGATCAACAGCGCTTATGAGAAGCAGGCGAGCCCGCTTCCAACCAGAGCTTTGTGAAAGACAGTTGAAAGAACGGATGTATCCTTCTTTATGAACCCCGATCCTCAACTCCATGCCATCATTTCCTTCTATACATCTATGCTTCCCTATAACTTCTGTACCTCCACATCACACATTTCTAGTATTGGACATTTCCCCTCAAGGAGCTGCAGCATGTTTTCACCATCGGCAGGTGCTTGTAGGGAATACTGGGATGAAAGTCTGTTCCTCTATCTGACTGGAGGACACTGGCTCAGAAGCCTCTTCTCGGATTAATTTCCTGAGGGTTTGGCCTGGTGTGTCTACCCCAGGGGAAAAGCCCATACTCACTCAAGGACGTCCAAAGGGGAGAACGCTGACAGTTTGCAGCCAAAAGCTCGCCCTGGAAGAGCTAGAAGGGCTGTGAGGCATGCGCTGGAATCCGCGGTGCCCGGGCTGGCTGCCTTGGACCACTGCCCACAAGGTCGATGTGCCCTGGAGGGGACTGTGGGCTCCATCACTGCGGCTCTGTCCTGGTCTGAAACGGAAGGGGCTGTCCACCACCAGCGGCCCTCTGCCTGGACACGGAAGCTTCCCTTCTGACTCCCATTTATGTCTTTCCATGGTCCTTTGGCTTCCAGGGGCCTAGGGCGGTCGTCTAGCTGAGGAAGTGCACAAAGCGGGAGGATATGCTGGTTCTGGGGACTCTCGCTGCAGCATCTGTGCCCTAAGCATCGTGGCCGCAAACATTCTCGCTGCATAACCAATTGGCTGTAAGGCAATTTCGCCCCCCCAAAAACAATGTCACTTTGATTGACAGTTTAGGTTGGTCTGTTTGATTGTTCGCTTTCATTTGTCCATTGACCAGGTTCTCCCATTTCTCGCCCATTTTTATGTTATCTGTAAAACATAGCTAGCCCTCATGGTGGTCTACACAGTAACAAGTAGATGTGTGATGGTGGTCTTTAAACACCTAGCATTTCCTCCAGATGAGATGATTTGGTTTATTTTGCAACACCCTGCGCTGGGAGGAGAAAGCGAGTCACAGGGGCCTAAGGGCACTGAGTTGAACCCACATTTCCGTTGAACAAAGTACTTCTGTCCAATCCACAGAACAGAATCAGTTATTTGCTCAGTATTGCCATGAATCTACACACATATTAAATATATTCAATATCTGCGTTTTGCAAAAAAAGTCTATTAAATTTTGTTATGTCCTTTTTAATACCCCTCTTTTATTTTTTGTGACTTTTATCTTTCTTTATGGCAAAATCCCATTACCGCCAATTAGTAATGCGGCAGACTTACTTGCCGCAAAAAATTGCAGCACAGATGGGTAAGGCGGAGATGCTGCATGGAGAATATGGACCCAGAAGGTGGGGTGGGGGTGGAACGGCGACACTCTGGGTGTCCGGGTCCCGGAAACGGGGTCCGATGCTCCACCCTGGTGTCCCCTCCAGGCTCGGTGCATCCCTCCTCCCTGAACCTAGCTCTCCAGCCCGGCTCCTGCTTCACTCACTTTTCTCTCCCCACTGGTGCCCTCAGTGGACGTGCAATGCAGCTTTTTAACAAGCAAATAAAAAATGAACAGACAGAAGACATCGGGGCTTAGTACAAACTTTGATAACGCCCCAAACCCGAGGCTTAGTTTTTACAGTTCTTCACATCCACGGCGTCTTGTGAGTTGGCGGATTCGACACCTGCCCCACCGCGTGCTGCGTGAGTTTGCTGGCCTCGGCCCCCAACAGGTAACCTCAACCTGCCAGTTTCCTCAGACACCTCGCTCCAACCCAGTGGCAGCACAGACACACTGAAAGCAGACCCGCTTCAGGCCGGGTGACCATTTCTCTTGAGCGTTTTAATGTTGGTAATATTAAATAGTAAACACATTTTCCAAAAATTCTTTTAAACGCCAGTCTTTTGTCATTTTTGACATGCTTGAGATCTATACCACTTTGGGGAAAAACCGTTTGGGAAAGGACGAATTACATTGAAGAATCAGACTTTGAACTAAGGTGAAAGCTAAAAATCCTGACATCCCATCGCTGTTGACATCGCAGCTCCTTTTTTACGGCCTGTGCCTTCTGATGGCTCGTGTGCGCCAGGGACCCAGCGCCTCCCCCTGGGACCTCTGTGTGTCCATCCCCTACATGACCCCACCTGCTCCTGAGGGAGAAGAAGCCCGCTTTCCCCGGCTACATTGTTAGGCATCCGTTGCCCCCAGTTTCATTTTCCAAATCCTGATTGAAAACAGTTAAAAATTAATAGAAAATTCAAGGTATGTTCAGTTCGCTTTTGTCAGTCTATTTCCCTAAGCAGCATTCAATTTAATGACATATTAAACAGAGTCAGATAATGATTGTTACACTTAATGGTAATATAGACACATGTACAGAAAACTTGCAGGATTTGTTTAGTAAATTTACAATAACCATTAAAACTTGACTAGAAAGCTTTTGAGCATAATTCTGTGCATGTGTGTGTGTCTGAGTGTGGATGTGCCTGTGTGCCTGTGTTTACGTCTCTGTGTGTGAGCTCTGAGGCTACGTGCCACGTCCGTCTCTCTGTCCCCCGGTCTGTGGCCTCAGGTCCTCCCTTGTTTCTATCCCATGGCACCTGTGTCTCTATGATTTCCAGGGCCTGACTTCATTACTATATGTCATCCGGTCCTGAGTCAAACCGGATAAAATAAAGACCAAAAACTAAAAGCAGAGAAGTGGCTAGCTGCAGTCTTTCTTGGTGAATTACAATTAGCAAATAGATAAATAGATGACCCTTCGTTGTTCCCATCATAATATAAAAAAATAAAAAATAAAAATGAAAAGGACGCAGGCTACTCCGAGGATTTTCCCTTAATCAGTCACATCCATCCGCAGCCTTTGTTTAGCCAGTCGGCGCGGTCCCCTCCGCGCGAGCGTGTTTATCGTGGCTCTGAAAGCCCAGAAGCCCATAGGTCAGAGAACAGGGTTTTGATGGATTATGGGATTGTAACTGTCGCTGCTAGTTGACAGCTTTTATTGGCTGGGAGGATGAGCCTGTAAACCTTTATATAATTATTGTATTAACGGCACTGTGCCTCTGTGTTGCTGCTGCTTGTTCAGGGATCAATGTGAAGATCATTTCAAAAATGAATAGTAAGTATCGATCGTCCCACGGTGGAGCCTTATCAGGGGCTGAGGCCGGGGACTGCAGATTATAACTTCAATGTCATTTATGATGATTTGATGCGTATGCCAAGGAGCGATTTAAACAAAGGGCTGATTTAATTCACAGTGGATTTTTGTCGTGCGCTGGGTAATACATCACAATCTATGTAATTTTTAGAAATGAACACATGTTGGCAGTAGTTCAGGGCAGTTCCTGAGAGAGCTGGAAATGACCAGGGAGGGGCCCGCCGGCGAGGCCGGCCTGAATGATTGGGCTGCGCTTGGTTCTGGCATTCACCTGACCTTGGGGCCTCCGCTGGCAGCTGCTGGTTAATTTTCTTCACTGAGGACACAGTTTAACTTTCTATCTGTCTGCCAATTACCTGACATTTTCAACTTATCACCTTCTATTTTTTAAATGATTGGAGGCACATCCACATTTTGACATTTTTTTTACAGCAAGTATTCATTTTATTCGCTGCTGAGGCATCTCTCTGTCATCCAGCAGCAGTATCCTTTTTTTCTCAAAAAAAATGATCACCGGTTACATAACCACATAAAGAAACAATCCAGCCATTTTTTAATTGCTATTTCCAACACATCCTTGGTTAGAGGCTGTCAACGTCCAAATTCCAACCTGAGACTGGGCACCCGCGTGCAGACTCACAAGTGGCCTCTTAGGGAAATCATGCTGAGTGGTGCTTGTTTGAAGAGGTTTCACTCTTTGAAAACAAATCACTGTAAAGTAAGTCATTAAGGAATATGGGAACAACATGAAGAGATTGATTAAGCCCTCGAAAAGTAGAAAAGTTGGAGCAGCAGCCATGAGTAATAACTTGTCGATTTCGGTTATTGTGATGCTAACAGTATATTTTACCAACATTCATTTCAGAGGGAGGGGATGTAGGTGTTTCCAGGCTATTGGATACAGAGCCCTAGGAAGCGTATTAAAGGATTAAACACTAAAAATAGAATCCAGGCTGGGTCTGCAAGAGGCAAGAGTTCCACGTCCTCACTGCCGTCTCCCACGGGTAGGCCTGTTGCCAGTGGCCACCCAGCAAGGCCCGGCCCCCCCACCTCTGCCCACCTGGCTGATCCCTTGTTGCAGCAGCATCGAGTAGGGAGGACCCAGGGCGCCTGGGGCCACAGGGAGTGAAGTAATCTCGTGTCCAAGGTCAACTTCTATAGAAAATGATTCAGACTTAGTGGTCACGGAATGGTGTGGGAGAGCAGTTTCCTCCGTGTATGGGTTTCTAACCACGGCCTGCACCCCAGATCCTGGACCCCAGATCCTGTACCCCAGATCCTGTTCCCCAGGCCCTGCATCCCAGATCCCATACCCCAGATACTATATCCCAGGCCTTTCACCCCATATCCTGGACGCCAGATCCTGTACCCCAGGCCCTGCACCCCAGATCCTGCAGCTCTGACAGCTCACAGGCCACAATCCCAGAGAGCCAGCAGTTAGGAGAACTCTTGTGAGATACTGTCTTTTGATTTTTTACCTTATTTTCTTTTTGACATTTTAAATCTCTGTTTACTAAAAGTTATCATGAGGGCCTAAACGTTCCCTTTCTAAGAGCTCATGGTGAAAATCCTTCCGTTTTATTTTACACAATTCGCCTACTTCATTTTTTTAAAAGCTTTCTTCCAGTCGCTTCTCAGAGGAGTGTAGACAAGGACTCCGGGCGCCTCGGACAGACAGAGGGATGGCGCGGAGTCAGTGAGACCAGCTTGTCAAAGTTGTGAAGTACCTTTTCTCCACATCCTGGCCAGCGTTTGTTATTTGTTATCTTTTAGATACCAGCCATTCTGCCAGGTGTGCGGTGGTAGTTCACTGTGATTTTGATTTGCATTTCCCTGATGACTAGTGATGAAAAGAATCTTTGTGCACTGCTGATGGGATTGCAGATTGGTGCAGCCACTACGGAAAACCATACGGAGGTTCCTCAAAAAGTTAAGAACAGAATTACCATACGACCCAGCAATTTCTCTTCTGCATATTTACCTAAAGGATACAAAAACAGTAATTTGACAAGATATGTGTTCCCTGCAGCATTATTTACAATAGCCAAGATATGGGAGTGACCATCAACCGATGAATGGATAAAAAACAGGTGGTCCATATATACAGTGGAATATTATTCAGCCATAAAAAGGAAGAAATCCCATCATTTATGATGACATGGATGGCCGTAGAGGGTATTATGCCAAGTGAAATAAGCCAGAGAAAGACAAATACCACATGATTTCATTTTCAGGTAGAATCTGAAAAACAAAATAAATGAACAAACAAAACAGAAGTAGACTCATAGACACAGAAGACAAATTGATGGTTGCCAGATAAGAGGAGGGGGGGAAGAGCTGGGAGGAAAAGGTGAAAGGATTAAGAAAGACAAACTTCCAGCTATAAAATAAGTCACAGGGTGTAGTGTACAGCGTGGGGAAAATAGTCAACAATACGAGAACAACCTCTTACAGTGTCAGATGGCAGATGGCGATCACCTCGTAAGCTATATAATGTGGAATCACCATGTTGTATTAACAGAAAAGTGTATGTCAGCGACAATACCGTATACTATTGTAACATTATACTAACCGAATATTGAAACTAATACAGTTGTGTTCTATTAGTTTCATTTCAGATCTTTCTTCAAAGTCCGTCTATTTTCCTCAGCTATACGGACTTTGAAGAAAGATCTGAAATCATGAGATAGCACACAAATTGAGCGAGAGAGAGAGTCTTGAGCGAGGTGAGGCTGGAGAATGCAGAGCAACACCAGCCAGTGGGAAAATGGGGGGTCATTTTTAGGAAAAGGGTAATTTTCAGTTCCCCTGTTCACATGTTCTATTGTTCTGATGAATTTTCCATTTAATAGCTTCCTGAGTAATCATGTTGGAAAGTTATACCAATAACATACGATAGTGTTTAAATTCCCCCAATTTAAGGCCTCATTACCTCCTGTAACAAGGATACAGTTACAATCGTAGTGCCGTACTGTACTTAAGAGCCAGCACACTTTAATGAGGAAAACCCCTTTCAAATCAGGAGTTTTCTGATGTTTTCTAGGGTTTGCAATGTTTCATTTCTAATGTTAACAGGAGTAAAGTGTCACTAACTGACTTTTCAACCTAAGTGTGCTGTTTCCTCTCCAACATTAGAAAGGTAAATATATGAGAAAAACATATGTTGGATCTTTTTCACCTGCGGTTCATTTATGTTTGCTTAAATTTCACTATATTCTTGATAATATTGTCTTGCGAGAACATGTCACAGCAAGATATGTGATCTGAAGGATTTATACAAATTAAATATTTTTTTATAATTGAATCTCAAAGCATGGCCATAAGAAATAAAAGGTTAATTATTTCCAATGGCTTAGGTTGTATTAATAATAATTAAATGACTAATTTTTTATGACTAAAATGTGTTTTCTTTTATCTTTGTGGCTAGAGTGTGAAAGGAAGCTTACTATTTTATTGTTGTTGTTACTGATGACGGGAACACTTCCAAATGTAAACCAGACCTGTGACCACGTTTTCCTTCAGCCACTTCACTTGGTGTTTGAGACATGGCTGTAATCATTGCCATTTCACAGGTGAGCACATAGGACAGGAAGGATAGCGGTCTGTCTAGGGCCATACCAGCCGCCAGGTGTGGGCGAGACCCAGACTCAGATCTGTTGAACCAGAGCTCATGTCACAGGCATTGTTTTTTCTCTAAGTGATTACAACCTAAACAATTTTAGGGAATCTATCTGATCTTCTGAGACCTCGAGCAAAGGAGATTTCATTCTGTTTATCCATTACCTATTCTGAAAATATCAGCTCTAGTAGTTGGGGGAAAGAATGACAGTTTCACCCTGTGTTCGAATGAGCAAGTTGAACACAGACCCTGCAGCATCCCATGTGTTTAGCATCAATGGGTTTAGCATCAATGATTTGCTAAACCACTAGCCCCACCGACGTACCAAACAAAACGCACGTTAAGCAGACAGGTTAAGCTTCTCCCTGACGCCCAGCGCCCCGCACCTGGACTTGCTCTCAGCCTGGGCCAGCAGACAGTTCCGCCTGAGCCCCGAGGGGCAGCCTCGTGGGGTCTACACCCCCTGACGCCACTGCTGCTGATCCACCCTCCCCACCAGTCCCCTCTCATCTCGCTGGTCCCCACAAAGGGAAACCTTTGCCCAACCCTAAGACAGTCAGCGACCTGGAGGCCGGAAGAGTGTTCCTGTTGCAGGACCCTCATTACTTTATCTCCCTCTCCTCCTACAATAAGCCTTCTGTATATGTTTCTCCTTGATATGTAGGGTTTGCATTTTACTGGACACCGATCTTTATGAATACAGAATAAAGATCTGTACAGAAACTCGTTCAACTTCTATGAAGCAAACTACTTTCCTCTTCAGGTGAAATGATCCCAGCTCTCTCTATCAGGGTGACACCCACATACACAGACACCCCCTGTCCCTCTCCTCCAAAGTTTCCACTGCACATTAATTCAGGAGTTTGGGAAGACCCGTGGACAATTACTGCACAGGGCAGCAGTGTCTATCGTGAGGACACAATGGAGGAGTGGCCTGATGCCCTGTGCGTAAGCTCCATGGAGCCATTAATAGATAAACTGGAGGAGCTGCGTTCTCCTGAAATGGTCACCCCAGTGGAGAGGAGTAACGTGCGGGGCTCAGCACTGTCACAGAGGACAGAGGTGCCCGTGAGCACACAAATGACACGGCGGGACACGGCCGGCCCAGGACGAAAGCGCCCTGCCTGTGTGTGAGCGTGCACGCGTGCCGGCCCTGCTCATCTGTGTTAGTGGAAGGGGTCAGAGATGCGGATAAATCAATGTATCCGACTATTCTAAAATAATTACTATTGATCGACCGAAGACTGGAATTCTTGCCTTTGTATTTGAATATCGATATATATGACACCCTGGAAATCCAGAGTCTTTGAAGTAAAGTGAGGATGACACCTTCTAAAAATACCCCTCTGAAGTGCACTCCCACTCACTCTGGGGTCCAACTCCTCCCCCCGCCCAGCAAATGGACCCCTCTTAGAACATGCTGGAAATTCCTCAGTCACGTTCTGCTAGAAACTCACAGATGGGACAGTGTGGGGTGGTTTTCATAAGGGACTATTCCCACAGGCATGGGTGACTTGTGCTTCGCCAGCAGGAATGGGTACAGTACTACTTCTAGGACCTAAGGGTCCAGGAAAGGGAGAAGTCCCTGGGATCTGCACAGAGTGGTGGGGGCGGGTCAGCTCGCAGGCGCTGTGGTTTGCAGTGAGGGGGTCCAGCTGCCTGGTTTCCCACTGGAAGGAGCTGAGGAAAAAAGACTCCGAGGCCACCCTCCTCACTCCTGGGGTCCCCATTGCGGAATCCCGCTCTAGGACAGGTTCAACCATGGATGTAGCCTACCCGGTCAGCTCTCCAGGCACCAAGGGACGGGGAAGGGCCTAGAGTGAATCTGAACAGGGGACAGGAGGACACCCAGTGACAGGTGGCTTGTGGGTGAACTTGGGATATCCATGGAGTAAAGCAATGGCAGGTTTCCAAGATTTAAGAGCTTACAACTCAGGAAAGGAGAACGTCACCTGCCCACACACACCATCCGACTGCAGTGATGAGGGAACCACGTGACGGAAGCATAAACAAAGTAGACTTATTTTCCTGTGAGAGACTATGGGCAAAATGGTGGGAAAAGGGAACTTAAGTGGGAGAAGAGTCTGGGTGTGCTTTAGACACAAGTCATCAGAAGAAACTCGCTGTAGCTGAGGCGCTGCAGACATGCGTAATGAGTGATGGAAAGAAATGGAAACGACTTGGTTCAACGTCTCCTGGCGGGCCTGTACACTGCATTGTGGAGGCAAGAAGTTGGCACCCTTCCTTCAGGAAGGATGGCTCAGCAGTGATGTAACAGGAAGGCTGTGGGGACAGAGCCAGGAGCGCAGTTTCCAGGCTCTCGGCCTCACGTGGAAAGGTGCTGGCTCAGGTAGTAAACGGCCATCAACTGTGATTGGATGGCCATCAGCTGTGGGTAGTTGGCCGTCAGCTGTAACCAGTGAGCCATTGGCCACTAATATAACTGCCATGGCTACGCTAGCAGCAAATGGGGGCTAGCAAGAAGATGGTGGCTGGGCCTGCAAGCACGGATTGCAGTTAGCACAGCAGAGTGTGGATTGCAGATCCTTTGGCTCCTGCTTCCTGTGTCTCCAACCCAGCCACCAGCGAGACTATAGCAGTATGACTCCCCTATGTATGGCTTTGTGGGTGTTCCTTTTTGGCCTCACCATGTCCTGCATTCTTATGTGGGGAGTGGCACCAGAGACCCCGCCTGACACCCTGTGTGACAATGGGGTTGAGGTGAGTGAAGCTGTAACAGGAGGGCCAGATAAGAGGGACTGAAATTGCATAAAAGACAGAGACGAGACTCTAAATAAAGTTTATGACAGCTGTAAATGTTTCAAAAGAGATGACAGAATTTGGTGACCAATTAGAGGTGGATTTCCACGAGGGGAAGGAGACAGGAAAGACTCAGTACTCTTATCAGTATGTCATTAACTAGTAACAAAAGGAAAGAGACGTGAGTTAGGAACACTTTTGAGGGAGGTATACATGAGTTTTAATTCTTTTGGTTCGTGATCACACAATCGGCCGACATTTCCAATGATCTACAGCATATAACAGAGCAGAGCAAGGAATTTCAAAATGACGTAAGTGACTATGCCATCACTTCTAGACATAAACTCTGTTTTCTTTGTTTGTTTGTTTGTTTGTTTTTGTGTTTTGGTTGGTTGGTTGTTTTTAAAAATTATTTCTAATACATTAGTAATACAGTAAGTATTATAGATGTGTTGCAGGTAACATTTTCTGTGTAGGGACCGCATAACGTGATGCCTGGCACCTAGAAGGGACCAGACAAGCTTCAGTGTGCTGTGGTGTTTCTCTCAGCAGAAACTGAAATTTGTGTTCTCGCTGGTCTTCCGCACCTTGCAGCCCAGGAGGCAGCAGGAAACCCAGGAGGCAGCAGGAAACATTGAGACGCTCCATCTCCATTTCTTATTTCTAATGTGCCGGCCACCGGTGTTGTTTCTCTTTGTAGGACAAGCTCAGGGACGCCCAGGGCTAGAGGACGGCTAACAACTGAGCCTGAGGTGCAGACAGAGGGCGGAGGCGACAACCCCGGAGAGAGCGCTGCGCGCGGTGGGAGGAGGGGCCCGTGGGCGACGTGGGAGGCCGCGGAAGGACACAGTGCTGCTTCTCAGTGGAACCTTGAGCCGCTGTGTCCTTTCCGTCTCAGGACAAGGTCTGGGCTGGAAACGCCTGTCTGGGGGTTGTTGGCTGTGGCTGCTGATCACAGCCGGCACCTGGGTGACACTGCAGGATGGGCAGAAGGTGCCTTCAGCGTGGGAGCAAAGCAGCAGTAAGAAGCCTAAGAATCAAGGTCATCCGCCGAAGCGCTGGCAGCCTCGGAATATCTACCAGGAGACATTGTCCCCCAAAGGCGCTTTTAATACCATTAGATGCATTGATTTCCAAGATGGCACTTGGGAGACGTACCCAGCGCCGCTCTCGCTGCTTATCGACACCCCTTAAGGCCGGTGTCCTGAGCCGCCCGGATCCTGCAGGCAGCCTTCCCCTTTGGTGCAGGAGCACCTGTGCCAAGCAGGGGAGCGAGACGCCACACGTTTGCAGAGCAGCCAACTCGAGAACGCGCGGCCGCTTACCTGTCACTCTAAATCCAGGTGGGCAGTGCGTGCGCCGCAGCTGTAAGGACGAGAATGAGCTAATTGTGTTTGAAATAGCTCACCGTACAAAGAACTTCCTTCCTTTCCGTGAAAAGAGCTGTGATTTATTTATGTTCCTCTCTATTATTTGCTATGGACTTTCTCTAGCATCGTACCCATAAATCACATCTCCATTGAAACTAATCCTGAAATCACAGTGTCATTAGTGTGGGTTGTAGGACGTGTGTGGACCGGAACACGCACGTGTGAAACACCTCGGCCGCACCCTTTCTTCCAGGAGGCAGCGGGAGGCCCCCCATGAGCTGTTCTCACCTTGGCAGAGGCTCCCACTCAGAAGGTGATGCAACCGGGCAGGAGGCACTCAGAAAAGATTGCTAGGAGATGCTGCAAAGAACTAAATTAGTAACGGAAACTTAATTGTCTTGCCTCCAGCCTTCCTCTGCTCAGTATCCCAAGTGAACAGAGACAAAACTTAGCGTTTTTATAAATGTACTACTCCAGACTCAGAATGATTCTCTTCTTAACCATCTTTCGAGAAACGTACTGGCCTCTTTTTTTTTCTTTTCTTTAGATTTAGAAAAAGCATTACACCACCTTCATTAAAATAATATAAATATCTGCACTTTCCTTTTCGAGACAGCCAATTTTGACTTTTTTTTCCAACTTAGAAAATGGGAGCAAAGGAATTTTTAAAGGAGTAAATTATGTAATGTAGGTGACTCACTCAGATACATATTAAAACACTACAGAATACTCTGTAATGTTGCCTGCTTGTTTTCATACACAGATAAACCCCAAGTGTATGTGTCATAATATAAACAGGAGAGAACCAAGCCAAGGGTATACTTCTTATCAAGGTACAGAAAACCTGATTGGAGTCATTTCTGGAAAACAGATACTCAGGAGAAACGGTGATTAATGAGGAAGGAGGGTGTACAGTATCTTTGAGATCGTAAATACACTCTTTTATAGTATTTTCAAATTGCCTCAAACCTTACTTACTTACATGGGGAGAGAAGAGATCCAGGGTAATTTACCTTTATTTTTGCTGGCCCTGTTTTCCCTGACTTCTTTGCTCAACTTTAAATTAAAGTTGGTAGAATCTTAGATTTGTAGCCATGTTTCTTCTGAGCTAAAGAAAAGCAAAGTCAATTTATTGGGAAATTGGCTACAGCAGCCTCTTTTCCCAGTAGTTCAGCTGTGTATTCACTGTGACAAGTGTATGTGGGCAGATGACCAGTTGGTTTTCCATTGGAAGGGTCCATGGCGAACACAGGGTCCAGGTGCGTGGTCACCTGGGAGTCAGGTGAGAGTCAGGGAACTGGGTCCAGGCTCAGAGACGTTGGGGCACCCATTTTGTCCATCCTTCTTTGAGTTACAGGGGTAGGATGGCATGCTTTCCATCTCTTGCTGTTCCAGATGTTTTACTATCAGTTAGTCAAATGCATGATCCTTAATTCTTAAGTTCTGAAGGAAACCATGACAAACTGTGAAAAGACCCGGTAATGATGGAGGCAAAGGGAAGAAAGCAAGCTCGAGGCTGGAAAACGTGTCAACCTCTTAATTAGCCAGTTTAATAACGGAGAGACTGCAAGATGGATTGATGCATTGATCACTTATGAAAAAAAAAGTATTACTTTCAATGGTTAAAAGAATGTTTATTAGGAAGACTACCACTGAACTCTTTCCTTCTTCAGCTTTATGCGGCTCCTGAAAGCTGTGATTCGCTTTTAGTATGTCCTGTAGTTGAAGCAACTTAGTGGAGACTATTACATAAAATTACAATCCTTTAGATAACATTTCTTTAGCTTTGTAGTACTGAGAAAATTATGATATGTCTTCAGACACACAAAAAATATGTCTGTGAAATCAAAATAGAGAAAAAGACAGGGAAGAACTTTCAAAAACTACATATAAAGGGGTCATTCTTGCATAGCTTGGCGCATAGTGCTGATATCATGTCAGCTAAAAACACATGTGGATAGATAAACACACACCTTTTTGTAGTTTCAGAGAATGGTTGTACACCCACTTCATGGTCCTGTTAGCCTCTGTTGTATATTTTTGCATATTTCACACACACACACCCCCCTCACCAAATGCTGCTCTCTGTTGATCTCCAAATGCAGGACTATCTGTCTGCAGACCTGGCTGTATGCTTGCCATATCATTACTAGCTCAGGGGGAATCATTCAAACCAATGCAATTTACTCAATATTGGTCAGTTTGACTCCTGACCCTGGTCCCTCGGCAGTGTATCCTTGGCAACCCTCGCCGTGTGTGAAGTCAGGATGTGCTCATTGGTCTCATCTGTGACAGCTCGCTAAAGGCGGCTCAACATAGCCTGGTCTTTTCACAGAAAATGAGAAATCCAATAATATACTATATTCTGATCTGACTGGTATTTACACTGGGAAAGCCACAACCGGGGTGCTTTCCAGGGGCTGCACAAGAGCCAGGGGCCCCTTGGCTAATTTCTTACATGGATCGTGAAATGGGAGCTATTTTTTGTGTTGTTTCATTGGGGGAGGGGAGGAAGTTAGAGAATGTTCTATCACTTGTTCGTGCGATCACTTCATCGGCAATGTATGAGCTGAGCCAAAAATTGGGAAATGAACCAGAAAATTCTGTGGCAAATACCTCTCAAAGATATCACAGGATGTTTTCATTTTTGTATTTTAAATAAGTTTAATTACAGAGAAGCCACACTGCATGTACATAACAGAAACTGCAAAAGTGGGCAATCTATAAATATAAATCTCAGTGATGTCGGCATCACGGAGAAAATTCTGAAAATACCACTTCCGTAGAGGTGGTTGTTGCCAAATACAAACTCCAGCTCAGTGTGATCTGTTTGTGGCTGTACCACATTTCCTAGCAAATTGTGGGGAGATTAGAGATGATGAATTATTGTAAGCTGAACAGCTTGACCCGTGCTTACAGAAAATGGCTAATTGCCTCACACATATCCCCCAAATTTCATGTGAAAGAAACCTCACTTAGCTGATGTTGAAAATTTATTTTAATTTTATGCTTGAGTTCCTTTTCCGAGATTTAGAAATAGCAGTGTTCATTTTCATGTAAAGCAGAATGGCATTGCAGAGTGTCACTGGAGCCCGCTTAACAAAGTGACACCTGGGGCACACAGGCAGCAGCAGAACGTGGTTACAAAACATACTCCAGGAACGTGTCCCTGTGAAAAAGCTCAAAAGTGAACACACAAAGCCCTGGGGAACGACGGGGAGAGGAAAAGGGGAGGCCAGGTCTCCACGTGCCAACAGAACATTCCACTCAAATTTTCCAGAGAAAAGGCCTGTGAAGTCCTTCACGAAGGGGCAGATCGTGTCTGTGCCCCTTGTCCAGCATGTGGAACTGCCCACGGCCCAAGGACAACACCTGAAGGATGTCGTGACCAAAAGGTGCTGGACGTGCCAATGGTGATGGTTTGGGGCCATTTCTTTTGCATTTAGAAAATCTAGGTACATGTAACTGTTGTGAGACCCCATTGCCGGGGTTCTCTGCTGGGGGCAGACGACGCCTACATGAAATGATCAGTGTCTGTCTGTTGGCTTAGGTGTGATGTGTGTGAAATATTGGGGCTATGAAGTTGGGAGAGTCTTGCTGGCCACACTTTGAAGAGTTAAGAGTGTCCCCAGAATCTCTCCTTCCTGTTTCACATTTTTGTTTCCTTCAAACTCACCCTCCTCTCTCCTCTTCCTGACTTACTTATTATTTCTAGCAGAAAACAGAGAGAGAGAGAGAGAGAGAGAGAGAGAGAGAGAGAGAGAGAGAGAGAGAGAGAGAACAAAAGAAGTGGAATGTGCACACTTGGTGGGTAGCACGTTTCATTAGAGATTCCTGTCGATGTGTGGACAGGGCACCCTGGAGTCCCAGGGCACAGGCATTTTAATTACATCTCTATGTCAGGGGTCCACTGTCCTCCTTGGGGTCCATGGCTCCTCTCCCACTGTCCACTTGTCCTGCCCCAGCCATCCAGTCTGTCTGCTGCCTCGCTCCATCTTTCTTCCTGCACTGGTGTTGCTCCCTCAGCCTGGGACCCTCAGCCCCTTCTTGTGCCATGGTCCCCTGCCTTTTCTCAGCTCTTTGCTCAGAAATGACATCTTCACCAAAGTCAGCCCTGACTCCGACTCCTAACAAGCGCCCACACCCCACACGTCTCGTTGGCAGACACTCCTGTATTTCTTTCCAGGACGCATCTTCAAGACACTGTCTACTTGTGTGACTGCCTGATCTCCCCACCTGCACTGCCAGAGAGCAAGCTCGCCATGACCTTGGAGCTGCCTGGAAACTGCCACCAGGTGGCACAAAGCGGGCTCGGTTAAAAGGCATCAATGGATCATGTTTTCTTTTCTCTTCTCTTCCTTTCCTTTTTTTCCCCAATGCAGTTTCCACTTACGTGTAGTTTCTGCTTTGTAACCACGCCACCTGCCAGGCTCCCTTTGGCCACGATGCTGCTTATCTGTCTCCATCTTCAGTCGCTATGGTGTCCTCCTCCTTATCTCTGAGTTAAAACTCCTGAGAAGGAATGGATGAGACTGCATGGCGATCTGGGTGGTTTGGGGGAGGACCTGGCTGCCCTCACACTGGACGCAGGGGGCCGGGGTGGGAGTCATGCCCTGTGGTTTGGTGACTAAGGCTGGTGCCGGACGTGGCAGCAGCTGGACCAGTTTGTCTTCAGATATCTACACATGGACCAGGTGATGCCCCATCAACCAGAGAGAACTTTGTAAACAAAAACAATTCCCACTGTGTACATGGTCCATGTGCCTCTGTTTCCTTAGGGACACTGCTTTTCTAGCCATATGTATTAGTGCACTCCGGATTCAGTAAGGAAACAACAAACATGTTTGGGAACTTCTACTATAAATAGGCCAGGAGAATTACAGTGACAAACAAACATAACGATTGCCCTCAGGGAGCTGATATTTTTCCTATAAATTTTCCTATAAATTTCACCAGTTTCATTACATTATCATATGCATTACTCATACCTTCTGGGAAGAAAGGGTTCTCTCTAAAAACCTTATGGTGATAAATTTCTGTGGTTGAAACAAATTCCACATTTAAAAAATAAATTATATAGTTTTAGAAGGATCAAGTTCCTTTGCAGCAAGCCTTTTAACTAAGGATGCACTAAGTCACAACTCTCCTGTTTTATCCTTTCTACAAAGTGGTCATAAAAACAACAAAAATCACATAGTATCCATAAAATTGCAGAAATTGTCCACAAAATCCTGTACGCATTGTCTTGCACTCTAACGTTTGCTCCTAGCGAGTGGGAATTCATTTCTTACAAGAGGAAATGGCCCCAGAACTCAGCCTGACCCTGGACCTGCTGTCACCACCATGTCACTGGTCCTAGAACCACAACTACCTCTGTGGACGTTAACTTACTGGGAAAGCCAGAGGTAGAACTTGCAGTGTGTTTCATCAGAAAAGGACCACGCACGTCTTTAGCAGCGGAGGTCGTCAAGCTGTCACCTAGAAGCAGACTCATCCTCTGAAGAAGATTTGCTATGGGAACAGCATGGGTGTTTGGGGAGCTGGTCCCCACGCAGCCCCTACTTTTGGGTACCCCTGAGCTGTCCTTGATACCTGGCCGCAAGCCCAGTACAGGTGACCTACACTGCTATTCAAATCACTCCATTTCACCACCAAGAGGTCCAGAATGGCGAAGGGGTACGTTCAAATGGAGAGAACAACTGATCAGGACCAGAGGTCAGCAGTCCTGTCCCCCAGGCCAGGAGCCTTGTCCTGTGTACTGAACTGAGGGTCACACCCCTCCCTGTGTGGGGAAAGCATGTCACTGACGATAGAAAGCTCTGTGTCTTGGCCTGAAATCAAACAAGAGTTTTTGAGTCTACAATTCAAAAGGAATCTACATTTCAAATTGTCCTGGCCTTTGAAATATATATTCGATACTGTTAAAATACAATCATCTAGGAAGTTGTTTATTTTCCATTTTATTCCTGATTTTGAGCCAACTTCATGATTTTTATCTAGTACAAATCATATATATTTTTTTCTATTTCAATTTACTCTTTATTACGGAAACTGCTCATGTTTCCCCCACTGGATTATTATTCTTTCTTTCTCGTGCTCCAGAAATGGTAGTTGTCCTGGATCAGAGTGAAGTGTTGCATCTGACGGACTGGATTCAGGTCCTCGTCATGCCCCAGGGGCCCTGGGAGGTTACATCACAGCCTCTTCTCTCATCGCGATATGTCGACACCGACCCTCTTTACTGACTTGTGAACAGTGTATGCCACCCACCACCAAGTTAAAGCTGGTTTTTGTTATAATACACCTTACGGGTAATTTTCATGCCTGAGTATTTTTTACTTGGTGCTTGTAAGCATTTTGTTCAGTAAGCCTTTTGCTCTGAAGGTTTTGCTTTTAAAAACCCCATCAAACTTACGTTTTATAAAAGTTTTGTTACCTTTTTATTATTAAATGATCGTTCAAAATGTGGCTCGGAATTTTATTGTTAAAATGTCACTTTTTGAAATAAAGATGCCAACTGTAATATCTCATGAGGAAAATGTGAACTGAGGACCACATTCACATTTACCTGCCAGTCAAGCCCTTCAAGGGATTCTGGTCAAGAACCACACAATGTGATTTGGGGGGAGAAATGCTCTTTCAAACGACTTAGCAGCAATTTGCTAAATATTACTATCCTAAACTACAGTTGTTCTTTTCTGAATTCACTCCCAGGAAATATACTACCCCTTGTCTTAGAAAGAGATAAATTCTGTAGTGATAGTGATTTGGTCATGAAAATGGGATGGAATGGAATCTGGTTTTCCAGGCACTTATTAGTCAGAACTGCTTTCATGATAGTCCCTGTTTCTCTGTTCCAGGCACCATGGCAGGAAATGCCAAGTGTCCTCTACACCTGTGACACTGAGGGGTGAACAGGTGAAGGGAGTGGGGCATTGGCCAGAGCAACCTGTGTTGTGTTCTTCCCGGGATGGAGAACGCATGCCAAACGCAACAACGTCATGGTCCTTCAAAATCACATCATCCACATAAGGTGTCTGTATCTCTTACAGTTAAAATGATCCTTCTCATACAGCAATGGCCTTGGTTTTCTTGAGTCCCCAGGTAGTTTGATATGTGATTGGACATTAAAGGAGACTGTACACTTTGTGCACGGGAGGGACGTCCTCACCAGGTGCAGAGGGCGCCTCCCTGGGTCAGCCAGCTCCACATGCAGCCCCTTCCTCGCTCACCTCATTCCTTTCGTTTCATCATCTGTGCACATTGTCTCACTCCTTCTTTTCTATGGTGACCCTTCGTGCCTCACCCCTGACCGTCTTCATGTTTGAACTTTCTCGGAACATAACTGACATTGCATTGAAATTTAAAAAGTGCTTAAAAATGTGTTAAAATCATCATTTATGAAGATATGTAAGTTAGAATATATGATGTTGATATTTATGATTAAATAATCATTAACCTTTTGAAGAATGGAAGTTTACATATTAGCATTTTCTGACACTGTTCTGACATAACTTTTACTATATGTTTAAAATAGTTCTAATGTACACATTTTAATTTTTAAAAACTAATGATACATTCAATTTAACTCCTAGCTGGGAGTTAATCATTTTAGGTGTTCTATTGTTTTGGGAACCCCGATATTATTAACACGGACAGGGGTTAGTATATAAACACAGGATTCACTAAGCTACCCCGGCCCCATCTCATCGTGAGTTCAGAGATAATACAATTAAATGAATGACTAGTGTACTTGCATCCGAAAACAAACTTCTCTCTTTGCATTTTCTGTCCATCACTTTGCTGCCACCTAAACACTCTTGCAGAGCCCAGTGTGGTACCTGAGGTGAGGCCTGAGCCCAGACGCCTTCAGTCTGGGCAAGGATGCAAGTGAGGCGACCAGTCTGAGAGCAGCTCTGTCATCTGAACCCCGGCCCGTGGTGGCCCTGGGGGAAGCTGAGCCAGTGTTACCAAATCTGCATAGTATTCAGGAGAAGCTGAACATCCATAAATCCATGAGGGAATACCCCCATTTTAAATCTTACTGATTTATTTAAAATACTATAGAAGCCGAACAGAGCTCTTGCCACGTGGGCATGTGGACTTTGTGGCTGTGACCTCTGGTGACCTCTGAGAACCAGAGTTCTCAGGTTCAGGCAGTGGGAAGCAGGCGGCGTCTAGCTCTCCATTATTTCCGACGTGTCCCGTAACACGGGACATAGCTGCAAGTCTGCAGGACCACAGGTGGCCTTTACACCATAACCCCTAGCACACAAACGTTCTCATGCAAGGTGTTGGTTCATTTTTGAAGAACAAGAACAGAAATCACAAGAATATTTTACATCAGGTTTAAAACTTAAAGAAAAAAAGCACAGTATAGAGAAGGACTAAACTTCGAGTCATGACAGAGAGAGAATTTTACTGAGGAATGAGGAAGCACATGGCACCCTGCATCCTGGACCCCGTGTTTGTGTGAAACAGAGGATCCGCCATGAGCGAACTTGCCCTGATCTCTGAGAAAAGAGCTTCCCGAGCCAGAATGTTATGGCCCATCTGTCACTCACATATGAACTTGCATAACTGTGTGTATATCATACCTAGATAATTCCAGAATCTGTGTTTGTTTTTCAACATATGTTGTTGATAACCTTATCAAGTACCTGATAATAAGACGTCTCTTTAGGCATTAGTAAGAAAAAGAAATACCTGATGGTTTGTTGCAATCTTCTCACAACTATATTTCCTTAAACTTTTAGTTACTAAAAGAAGAGAAAATGCCTGATTCTTTTCCCTGGGTTCAAATTAACTACACTAAAAGTACTGTGTACTCAACATTCACAAATTATTAAATACTTCTTTTTCATCCAGTTGATTTCTAGAACTCTGATCTAACTAAAAAGTGTTCAGATTAACTTTTTTATATATCTGAATTTGGCGACTTGTTTATTAGTTTGATGATCTAAATAAAATGTTTAATTGACAAAGAAAAATAAATATAATGATAATTGGGTAATAGAACCTATCATTGCATTATATATTCTAATATAAAATATTAGAATAGAAATTATATAGCATTAAACACATTTCATATGTATTTATGACTAGGTAGAGTTGAAATTAATTGAGTCTTTTATAAAGCTTTCTAAAATTATGTGCACATACGTAGAGACACATAATTTTTGTTAGACCTAGAGTTGAGAGCAAGCCTGAAAATCTCTAACAGATACAATATTTCTGTATTGTTTTAGCTAAAAAGAAGTACCAACAGGCTACTAGTTGAGTTGATTCTTTGTTCAGTACTGTCCAAATGAATTCACAATAAAATAAGATTGCTTTTAACAATTCTAACTTGTCTAAGAAGATTGAACTGGGGAGATTACCTTTTCATCAACACAGGCACATTTTCTCTGTCGGCCATCCAGACACACACAAAAACAAACTTGTAATGAGCGGGCATTTTATCAAGCGCTTTCTCCATCCTTCATTAAACGACAGAAAATTGCTCTTTGCCGGATCGTCAATGCAGCCTGCCCTCCCAGAGCCCATTTGTTTCACATGCGAGCACCGAATATTGCAAGGATCTGCAGATTTTAAGTGACAAATTGTGCCCAAGTCTGCCTTGCTTGCCGAGTTGTGTTTTGTTGGGGTTTTGTCATGCAGGATGTTGAACAAGAGGGTCCTCCCGTGACATAACACGAGCGCCCATGTTTCCATCCCCTGCGGGTTCTGTCGCACCAGTGCACTGGCTCTGACAAGGCTCTTTACCCCACCATCTCCACGCGAGCTGTGATAGGTGTGGCTAGTTGAGACTGAAAGCACCAACAAAATGGGAAATGTGCTCGTTCGTTGGATATCTCCTGTTCTTCATTAAATCTATTGAATTTGTCATCTTTTTTTTTTAATTAAAGTTTATTGGGGTGACAATTGTTAGTAAAGTTACACAGGTTTCAAGTGTAAAATTCTGTAATACATCATCTATATATCATGCTGTGTGTTCACCACCCAGAGTCAGTTATCGGGGGAGAGGAAGGTGGTAGATGAAGGTAAAAGGGATCAGGTACATGGTGATGGAAGAATTTGTCATCTTTTTTAATTGCACATACCGGTACTGGTGATGAAGGATTTTTTTTTTTTTCTGAGTTAAAAACTTAACAATTTGACCCCCTCTCAAACAACAACTCTTCCAGAGCTTTCCAGACAAGGAAGAACTTAAAACAACACCAGGGTAGCTTTCTCATGGCAACACCTGGGTGTGTGGGGTTGGAGTCAATGTCAATTATTGAGCTTTGCTGGGTAACGTGGAGGGTGTAACGTACGGGGCCCTGGCTTGTTGAGCAGTCATTATTTATTCATACCCAAAGATTAACCACACAATATAAGGGGTGAAATTCTATCGCAAAGGTGAATGAACGGGTGCAAGTTTACGTGGGGGTCTGTTCTGGGGAGAAGAGGACAGCTTCCTGTAAGACAGAGAGCCCACTGCAACAGGGACTGGATTTCCACCCAAACGAAGCGGATGCGTTTCAGACCCAGCCTGCAGCAGGCCACGCCCTTCACTGCCATACACACAGCAGAGCCATTGCTTTGTAGCTCACCGATTATTCACTCTCTTCAGTACGCTATGGTCAGTCTGTTTGGGGCAGTGAAATAAACACGGGTTTGCATTGCTTTAGCCACCTGCCATTTTGTGATTTTTTTTTTTGGGTGCTTTTTCGACCTTAACAGACTATTCTGTACTCATAGCAGGCGTAGGGCTCTTGTTTAGATATGATTTACGATGCTACATTAACCCTCCATCGACCTAGAAAGGCCCTAATATTAAAACAGTTTGACACGTAGAAAATCAAAAGCCTTTTTATTGAAAGTGCTATTGTCCACATCATAAGTTTCCTCCACGCAATGCCACAGTCACACCATCAATTTCCTGCTCCTATTGAGCACGGTATTGAAAACTAATGGACACAGTCCTTTGTCATTTCTGTCCCAGTGACCAGCAAATAGCTCCGGGAAAGTCTCGGCCTCCATGTCACTTCAGGCATTTCCAAATGGCACATCCGAGACAACACGTTAGTGTTCTAAGGAAAAGGCCGGAGTGGACTCGAGGTGAATCACGGAGGCCCTCTGTCTGCTCACACACGTGTGAAGCGGCGACCTACTTCTTCCTAATTCCCTGCTGCAGAGTTCGCACAAATGAACTACGAGATGGAAAATGTGTCTTTACAAAGCATTTCCTGGCTTATGCACACGCTGTGTTTTGAAGCCACACAGGAATATTTTTAGTAAATGAAGAGATCTTTTTCCCCCTTTTTCTTTTAACGTTGAAATGTTTCTGTGTCTACACACATTCCACTCACTCTGTCACATTTATAGAAACCGCAAGCTTGGTTAGCAACAGATTTGGAGGAACGTGTCAGTAACAGAATATAAGACAGTCTGCATAAGGACCACCAGGGAAAGGAGCCACCTACCAAGATGGATGTCTTCACAAGAGGATGGCATTTTAAATTATGCTTTGACATCACACACGATGTTTATGTGGACATTGAAATACAGATAGGTGATTGGTAGATAGATAAAGAAATTCCTACTTGAGAAAACAAAAACAGCATTACCTCTGATGTGCCCTGTTAATGCTCAGCTCTGGAGCTACCCCCGAGAGGACATAGCACTTTAGAATGACTTACGTGTGCAGCACTGAGCTGCAGAACACGAGTGTCAGCGTCCGACCGGGCTGGGCGGGCCCTGGTGGGCACATGGCCAGCGTCTTCTAGCGGCTGGCACATCTCTCATGAGTCCTGTGGCACCCCTCACCTCTGCTGTCCCCCAGGAGCTCAGCTTTGCCTTTGTGACCGAAGCACTTATGTCACTGGCCTCGAGTCCCATGTTCCTTAGTTTGCTCTTTCAGTGCTGTCCCTAAAGATCTCTGGGCTCTGCTGGGGGACGACGAGTGCAGGTCCCTCCAGCCGAGCTCTCATAGGCCCCACACGCACGTTCTCGGCTCCAACTTCTCCCGTTCTGCTGCTGCGACCATATCTCCATTTGTCGGTTTTCCAGTCAACGACACAAAAGTCATCTCATGTCTTTAATACGTAAGAAGGCCTCAAGTCAGAGGACTTTCTCTGGGGAGAGGCTGTGGGGTTTCCAGGAGGATGGGACTTAAACCTATGGTAACACTGCACTTACTATAAATCAGCAGAACAAGCTGAGTGACTGTGGACAGTGGACGTGTGTCGATGATTGACATTCACCTAGCATGTCCCAACACGAACCTCCCTGTCCTCAAAACACTGAAAGGACACTCAGTGCCCTGAGCCCCCACCCGCCCCTGCATCCTGACCCTCAGGAAAGTCTGCCTGTCCCCCAGCAGGGGGCTTCGGGCTCTGAAGTGCACATTTGATTAAACGTGTTTGGTAGGCACATAATAACTGTTTCATATTATTGTCTTTGCTTTTCTGTAGGCCTACATTTTTCCACAATAGTAAAAATAAACTTTTACATTTCAAAAAGTGAATCTTAGATTTTCAAAGCGTTGCTCAAATGCACCAAAGCAGCCCAGGACACACATGGATGACCACGTGGGTTCCACACGCCTGTCTCAGCGCACGAAGCCACTGTCACCTCCTGCAAGGAGCCCTGCTTACCCTACGGGTGCCACATACAGCCCGACCACCGTGGGCATGACCTCCCTGCTGGCATGTCTCTGGACTCTTACTCAGCCATGCCCCGTCCTAGTGCCCGGCTCCTTGGGAATTTCACCCCAGACCAGGGCCGGGGCCACAGGGCTCCGGGAAGTGGTGAGAGCCAGGACATCCAGTGATGGAGGTCACTGATACCCTTCCTGCCTGTTTAAGGTCATAGCCACTTAGCCTTCCTGTGCAGGGAGGAGGCCTCCCAGCTGCCCGCCTGGGGCAGTAGAATGACTGAGTGGGACGCCACCAAGAGTGAGTTTGGACGGGAGGTGGAGCAGGAAATGAGGAAGGGCGGATTATCCCCCGGCCAGGGGCACCCACTGAAATAAATCAAGTACACGAAGAAGGGCAATAGGCTTAATGAGCATTGAATAAACATTTGACAAAAATGCACTGTCAATAGGTCAAAGTGCAGAGGATACCACAACACCACAGGGTGAAAAGGCTGGGTGACATAAAAGGTCCATGTGGGAGCGGGGCTCCTGATACACGCGTGCCACAAATGTGACACCTTGCAGTCCCCAACGCACCCTCCAGCTTCCACACACGACGCTGGTTACCTCACTAGGTCCTGTACAATATGCAAATGCAGAGCATGAAAGAGCACGTTAAGACCTCAGGCATGAAATTTAAAATTGGACCCTGTCAAATCATAGGGACTCAAGTGTAATTCTTATCGCGTCAATGACAGGGGGCTAATTAGTAATACTGGAGAGAGGTGCCCTTCACCTCTGAGGTCACAAGCCAGTGTACTAGCCCTTGTTCATGAGCTTAAAACAAAGGGTCATTAGGGTCATCACGCCCGCCCTGGGCTCTGCTTTCTGTTTTACTTTTCCTTGCTTTTGTTTTTTGTTGTTTTTTTTGTGATGGGGTGTCTCAGTTTGATTCCAGAAGGGTAAATAGTCTTGTGAATAAACGTTCATGGCGTTGTCTCTTAATACAGCTCCTGCCATATTTCAATTAGTACTTATAATGCCTTTCCAGGATTTGCACATGAAGGTTACCAGACTGGTACTTTACAAAGCTGTAGACTGCCCCTGTCCTTGTCTCCTGTTTGAAAGACAGACAGAGACAGAAAGAGACCAGATCAAACACAGTCTTCATTTCCCAGTGATGGTTTCTGTTCAAAAATCAGAGTCTCCACATATAATTACTTCTCAGTACAGCATCTGGCTAAACTTATTCTTTTTTTCTGTACTGTACTAAACTGCCTTAGCTGTTGTATAAAGGCTAAGTATTTCACTAAGCTCCTGCAATATTGAAAGAATCTATATTCTGAGAATTTGAAAACATGTCAGCCCACCTAAATTACATATTGATCAGGTTTAATTGCATGCCAGCCATCAGTATTAGGTTTGAAAATTCATAAAAGAGAAATAATGTACTCTTTGTGGATGATTACTTCTGGGGCATTTAAATGAATTCCATCACTTAACCTGGGCTGTGACAGATTATTGAGCCTTGCCATCTCGCCAGTCAAAGAGCAATGCAGGAGAACAGCCGTTCTCCAACTATCAGAGAACAGCAGAGTGCAAACAATATAAATTTATATAGATTTTCTTTTAAGGAAAATAGCAAAGTAAAACATTAAAAGTAAACATTCATTTTTCAATTGCTTCCTGAATCACCCTCCTCATTGTCTCCCAATATATACATCCATTTTTAATTCTTTTTGGGTCTCGGGCATCCTTTTATTTCAAGCAGTAATTCACACCTTAATTAATATACAGTAATCAAAGCGATAAGCCAAGATAAATGATTCACAGCTTGGTTTTATTTGTTAAGGTTAATTTTTTATGCAAGTGCATAAAGGGATTTTAATGCTGATTCTTTAGTGGACAAACCGTTTATTTTCGTAAAAAAAAGAGCTCCAAAGTTTTATATTGTCCATGGTGACCGCTCTTTAAAAGCTATCTTCTCATGAAGGTCACATTGGCTAAGAAAATGAGTTCATCATTAGTTTGCAAGATGTTCTTTACATTTAGAAATTATGTTTGTTGGTATTGGTTGCGTTTTGAGAAATTGTGCTTATGTATGTTTTTCTTTACAGATTATCAATACAAAGTAAAAAGAACCAGTTAAAATCATTGGGCTTACTTGGATAATAGTTTAAGAGCTACATTTTATTTAGACACTTTGAGGTAATAAATATCTGTGAGCATAATTAACTGTCTTTATCTAGGACTAGACCTGGAGATGCTGTTTTAGGACTTTCCATATTGTCTCCTTTTACTGTTAATGTTCAGTTTTTTCTCAAGAATTATTTGGGTCTGTAAGGTATCCTAAGAGGATTTGTTTTCAGCAAGTGGGTTGTTGTATGTGGACACTGATCAGATGCATTCTTTTGTCTCATCCTTGACACAAGAAAAGCATCGTGTTTTATTCTTTCAGAAGCAAAGGGAACACGGTGCAAATGTCTCCTGACATGTCTGACTTCATTGTTTGTTTGAATGAAATTATAGTTGTGGGGCCAGAAAACAACGGTTCACAGAGGCCAAGGGCACAGTTATATCTTGAGTCCTAGATTAGCTCACAATTGCATCAGGGTCCTCTAGGAGAATCAGCTATCAAATCGAAACAACTCATAGACAATACCTTAATACCGGGGCTTCTGCCTCATGGTCAATGGCAAACACGTTCTCCCAGCCTGTACTCACGTCTCATGTTTCCTGACCGCTTTATTCACAGGGTAGCAGAGATAGGGGTGTGTTGTTATTCTGCTGTATTCTGAAGGAGAAAATGAGGGGAGGAGAGGAAAGACTTCTGGAGTTGGGATTCCCCTGGAGGAGACCAGCTTCCCAAACTTCCCACACGTGGAGGTCACTTGACCATGCAATCAGATAAATCAAATCTATTGAAATTTTATCAATATTTTATGAAGAGATGATGGTCTTACTTTGCTAGTCTACTATTCACTATCAACTGAGTTCTGCTGTGGTAGAGCAAATCTACCTAAATCATCCACCGAGCAAATAACTGTTTTCTAAGACTCTATGGAAAATTAGGAAAAAGCTTGTAGCCAGGAAAAAGGTTGAACTTTCTTTCTGTATAAAACTTAAAATCCTTCCCTAGTGGGTATCATTATGAGCCAAGGAAAAATTGATTTCGCTTTCAGCTATCCAAGAACAGAGCACAAAACCAAGCAGTTATGGAAAGAAATTGTCTGAGAGCATAACCAGCTACAGAGTCAGTGAGGGACGATTACTGAAGGGAGAAGACATGTTCTTAATAAAGATATGAAAGTTAGAGATTGAAATGTGCAAAGTAAAACTTATTAAAAGACCTCAAAGAAACCAGGCTGTCACTTAAAAAAATTAGGCTTCATATAAATGATATTTAAATAAAATAGAGATACGATAAGGGAGTTGGCTTGTTCCTCAAATTGTTTACAACCCTGGTAAAGAGAGTCACAGATAAATGAAACGTGAACAACATTCTGTTGCTCAGTGGATTAAGTGTGATTTGAAATGTGGTGGTGGTGTTAATGGTGATGATGGTGGTGGGGATGGTGGTGATGGTGGTTGCCATGATGATAGAGGTGATGATGGTGATGATAACTATGGTGAAAGTGGTGATTCTTAACAGATACTTAAGAGGAAACAAGGTGAAGAAGCATACAGAAATTATAGAGAGAGCATTACAGAAAAAGTGCTCTATATAGATGGGACAACCAACCAAGAATCTACTGGCATTAAAAATAGCTTGTAAGTATTTGTAAGTTTCTGTACATTTCAGAAAAATGAAAATCATTCCATTTGGGAAGACAACACAACAGAATGTAAAGAACACGTGCTTTGACCAAGGGACAGCAGGGGTGCAAATGTGCCTTCTACTGACTGTGTGGATCTCGTGAGTTACTTAGTGTCAGTCACCTCTATGTTTCTCATCTGGAAACTGACGATCTCAATAGATGGCCAAGGTTATGACTTGGGTTAAAACAGGTAATAACACAAACCACACAGCCGAGTGTTGGTGTGTATTAGGCACTCAATAAACAATTCTTTTCTCACCGTCTACTCATTTATAAACTGTAGCACAAATGTGGGGTAGGTTATAGGAATAATGGGTTTCCATTTCTTATTCCATCAAGAACCAAGTCCCAAGTTTGTGATGTTAAAATAGGGAATCAAAGAATCAAGACAAAGGAAATTTTGTCATATTTGAATGGCCATCCCACTTTCCTTTGCCTCTGGGGAAAACGTATATGATACTTTCTTCTCTAGACCTCTCTGCCACCCTCAGCAGCTAATCAAAACCAAGAACTTTCTGTGCAAAAGCCACTAATCTACTGATAAAATAGATACATTGTCCTTAATAATTGAACCAATGTCATATTATAAAATAATATTTGAGCCACTAGAAAAACATGGCTGGCAATTTTTTATAAAATTTCACTTTGCTCAGTTTCTTTTCCATATTCAAAACATTTTAAACTTTAACATATCAAAAAGCGATGTTCTTGTGAAATTGGTGCTGTTATTTAAAGATATTTCTTATAACGTGCCAGTCATTTGTTTTGTAAGGGAAGGAGGGAGGCCCAAAACAAACTAGTGTCACGAGAAAAGTGGTTTTATTAGCTCGATAACCAAGCTGCAGGCCAGTCAGAAATTGAGCACAGATGACCGGATGCAGAGAATGGAGCATTTCTCTCTTCCATCTCTTTTTGGGTGGGTTGGAGTGTGATTGGAAAAGTACTCAAATTTTCCCAACCTGTGTCCTCTTCCCTCTTGGGTGAAGACGGTTAATTTGAACAAGCACCCGGAGAACCTCCTAGTTGGAGTGGAGAAAGCACAGTTTCATAAATGAACTGCAAGCTGCGGTAAGCAGAATAATGACTACCCTCGAAATGTAAGTTATTTCATATCCGTTCCCCCAAATCACCAAACCAATTACTGTATAGTCATTATAAATATAAATGCTGATTTACAAATGGCTGTAAAAGGAGATCCAGTGTGTGTTTGAAATTTCGTAATATAACTTTAAAGAAATGTGACCAAATGTTTAAGATTCAGGGAAATGTTCAAAGGTGTCTCAACAACTCTCCATCGTTTACTCTCAGTGTTTCTACTCTTATCCTTGAAGTTTTGGTGCTGTGGAGTTTTGTAGTAACAATCTTCTTTATCTAGCAGATGAATCACTCACAAATCTCTTATTCCTCCCTACGGGAGAAACGGAGTCTGCAGAAGTCCCAGTGCTTTTTGGAGTACAGGATCAAAGCACATCCTCCATAAACCGTTCCCACTGTGCTCTGAGGAATTCTGAAAGGCCAGCGCTTTAGTGGGCTGTGACAATTTCTCTCCTTGAATGACTGTCTCTGGTAAACGTCCTTCTCTCCTCAGACCAGCCACGAACACGTGCTTGTGATGACTCTCTTACCACAATTTTATTGAGTATCTTCACAATGGCTATTTTGGAAAATAATATCCCAACCACTTTAGCTGTAAGAATGGAGAAAAATAGAAAGAAGTAAACGTAAAATATTCAGTGTGGCCAATTATTGAACTGGCATTTAATAACTACTTTTGTTATACTTAACTTCTATCTATGAAATTTCTATCAAAGTTTCACTGTGCCTGGTGTGGGTTGAATTGTGTCCCTCCAAAAAGGTGCGTTGGACTCCTAACCCCAATACCTGAGAGCGTGACTTCATTTGGAGAGAGGCTTTTTACAGAGACAATCAAGTTCAAAGGAGGTCACCAGGGTGGGCCTCGTCCAATATGACTGTGTCCTTATCCTTAAAAGGGGAAATTTGTGCACAGACAGATATACACGAGCAAAGCCAGTATGAGGAGATGTAGCCCAGGACAGAGCCGGAAACAGTCTCCCGCAGCCTCAGAAGGACGATGTCTGCTGACACCTTGATTATACACTCCCAGCCTGCAGAACAACATTTCTGTTGTTCAGGTCACCCCGTTTGTGGTGCGTTCTCAGGGCACCCCTAGGAAACTAATACAATGCCCTGAATCAGTAAACTGTCCTACATGTTTGTAAGTTATAAGGCCCAGGTTCTTATGTAGAATATGAAATACTTGGATAAATACTGTTACCCCAAAACTGATGCTCTCCTAAGTGTTACGAAACCACAGAGCTTCTGTTTTGAAATAGTCTTCAGTGTAAAAGATAAATACCATTTGCTGATATGAAAGGACTGCTTATATACAATAGAATATTTAAAATACTGGAAATCAAAATGAAGAATGCAAAGTCGCCATAAATACCACGGTCCAAAAATCTGGAAGCTCTGCTTATTGTTTATGGTTATGATGGTCTCTTAAACTATATATGAACACAAATTAAACTATTTTTAGAGTTTTTATTTGTTTACTTTGTTCACACTGTTTCTCGGGGTTCACTGACCCCTGTGTGTGGGTGTGTGTGTCTGCAGGCACACACTCACCCTCTTTCATCCTCCTAGTTCCATCATAGACCTGTGTGTCCTTGGTTGCCTGTGCACATTATATTTGAGGGTCTGGTCTCCAGGGTGCGTTTCCTCCGCCCTAAGTAGAGTTTCTGTTTCTCTTGGTGTGTCCAGGGTGGAAAGTACGTTTTTTGCCTTTGCCTTCCTGACCTCTGGCAGGTGCTGCATACCCAGCCTGTCAGCAGACGCCCTCTGTCCCCAGCCCTGCTCCCCAGATCTTGGCAAGAGTCTGGGTTCTGCAGAGAAAATTCACATGTTTCCTAACATTGGGTTTGCAGAGTGGTGGTAACTGAAAGACAAGTTGGGGATCACCCTGGACTGATGAAAAGCTTCACAGGGAAGACATGATGGGAGACAGGAAGGTACCACAAGACAGGCGGCTCAGTCCCTCTGTTTCCACAGAGCGAAGCGTGTGTGGGTGTCACCTGCCTGTTAGGGTACGTGTGTGTGGACCCGCTCTGCCCCATGTCCCGTCCAGGAAGAGGCCTGGCACGTGGGCAGCTCTGGGAAGTGTTTGCTATCATAACTGTTAACTTTTCCTTTTACATAAGATACATAATTTAACTTCATGCTTCTAATAGTCTCTGCCTTCTACTGACATGGCCAAAGCTTCTTCATTCGACACATTAAACACATAATAACCAGATAACTTTTCTGCATTCACATGCACTTGTTCTCTAATTACTTCGATTATGAAGACAAACATGCATTCTACAATAATGAATTTCCTGAATTTCTAAGGTAAATTTTGTTGAAGAGACCCGGCTGAAGGAACACGTTGGCTGAGCAAGGGCGGCAAATGACAGCAGTTACGGTGAACGTGGTGATCAGAACGCCAGTTAGGTCCTCAGCAAAGGCAGTTTAGATGGTCTGCACCTCAGTTTCTCCCTGTAGAGTTTTACGTGTCTAATCAGGACAGTGCAATGGAGGAAAAGGGTCTGTTGTGAAGGGCACTGGGTGTGAAGGAGGAGCTCTGCCATCCACTCACCGTCTCCA
Source organism: Rhinolophus ferrumequinum (assembly GCF_004115265.2). Taxonomy (NCBI): domain Eukaryota; kingdom Metazoa; phylum Chordata; class Mammalia; order Chiroptera; family Rhinolophidae; genus Rhinolophus; species Rhinolophus ferrumequinum. The sequence goes on from NC_046302.1 coordinate 59,252,175, forward strand.
CCCTCGGGTTCCCTAGCTGAAACGAACTGAGCAAAGCTCAGTTCAACGTGGACATCCCACGAAGCCGTTCCATATTTCTCAGCCTTCCAAACAGGACTTTCTTCTACTCTTGTAACAGTAGTCTGTACTTGGATGCAAGTACGCTATGTGTTTCAAGTTTAGCTGATGGCAACATTCAAATTGGGTGGAATGGAATCGCCTCACAATCTCAGAGACTGAAATGAACGGGGCCACCGAGAACAGTTCCTCTTGTTCGTCCATGTGACGCTCTCAGCCGCTGGCCCTCCGCTCCACACAGAGGCAGGTGTGACGCCTGCCATCCCACAGAGCATTCAGAGTGTAGCCAGGCTTTGCAGATTGCACTTGAAATTATATTTCATGCTGAAATTGTCCTCCTGTGACATCAAGACCGGGAATCACAATTGTTCTTTGATCTTCACTCACAAACTAGAAAACGTGGACAAACTCCCAGGGCAGGTTCAAGGGAACTGATTTCTGTTAGTTTTGCTTCTTTGCATCTAAGACTCAGTTGTCATGTATTCCAAAATGTAAAATTCACTAACTATCTTCATAAAGTTTTACCAAATCAGCTACAGAGGAAGACGCCCTGGGTAGCCTTTTCATCATGGCCACAGTGAAGCTAATGTCCTGATTATTTCCGTATTTAGGGCTTGTCCTATGTCCTGTGCATTCAGTGATAAATACAAGGCCATTCAGAAATTTCTGAGTTTCCTTTGACACCTCTGTTATTCTTAGGAAAATCATTTCAAATTTACTTTGTGATACTCTTTAGGGATCCAGTTCTTTTAATATCGCAGAATCCTTTTTCCCTTGTTCCTTCCCTATTATTAAAGATGTTGATTTCATGAGAATTCAGCAGAAGACCACAGAATTTTTTAAACAGTTCATTACCCTGGGGGAAGATTAGCATTCCCCTAACACTCACTTAACAGCTGGATTCCAGGCAAGAAATAGTAAGGAAATATGAAATGTGACTTGGGAAGAAGTAAGATTTTCACACCTTTTTCGTTTTAAGTCCCTGAGCTTTGCATTCGAA